>NC_056742.1:92891038-93026038 GCF_019279795.1 Protopterus annectens
CCAGCATTTTCTGTTAGCAATGCACATCCTGGGGAAATCTAGCGTGATAGCAGACAAGCTGAGCAGGGCAATCCTATTGCCTCATGAGTGGTCTCTCAACCAACACGTTGCGGACTTGATTTTCCGCAAATGGGGCCAGCCTTGCTGCGACCTCTTTGCCAGTCACATCAATACCAAATGCAGAAGCTACTTTGCCCTAATACCACCTCTGGGACACCACCTGAGAGACTCACTCATACACTATTGGTTTCCGGGTCTTCTATATGCATTCCCACCAATTCCATTGATACCCAGGTTTTTACAGAAAGCAAAATCGCTGTGAAGGACTGTTATCCTCATAGCCCCCCATTGGCCTTGACACATTTAGTTCCCTTTTCTTCATCATCATCTGCTGGAGGAGCCATTGATCCTGGACCCAGTTCCAGACCTCCTGACACTCCCATCAGGGGACCTCCATCCTTCATTGCAGTCTCTAAAGCTGACTGCTTGGCTAATCCACTTCCCCAAATAGCCAGGCTTCATTCACTCTCAGATGACAAGACAAATTCTATTGTCTTCTCATAAGCTATCCATCAGAAAACTATATCGCAGTAAGTGGAAAAGGTTCTCCATTTGGGCCAGTATACAAAAAATTGACCCTTTCTGAGCTTCTTTGTCGTCCATTTTAGAGTTTTTGACAGTGATTTTTAAGGAAGGAGCAGCAGCTGCCACAATTCGGGTTCAGTTAGCCGCCATATCAAATTTCCACCTTTGATTCGATGGGTTAAATATTATGGCCTATAAGTTATCTAAGGTTTTTCTCAAAGGTGTTTTTCACATGAGACGACCTGTCAAAATACCTTATTCCCCTGGAATTTGAATTTTATGCTGTGTCAAATAATTCTTCCCCCTTTCAAGCCAGCATCATCATGTGATCTCAGATTTTTGTCCTGGAAAACTATTTTTCTAGTGGCCATTACTTCTGCCCGCAGAGTGTCAGAACTTCAAGCATTATCCATTAGACCTCCTTATATGATTTTCCATGCTGATAGAGTATCTCTCAGAACAAAACCCCTCCTTTTTGCCTAAAGTCTGTTCTGAGTCCAATATCAATCAGGTCATTGAGTTGCCAGTCTTTTTTCCCAACCATTCCAACAAATTGGAATACATGCGACACAAACTTGACGTACACAGACAGCTCAGATTTTATCTTGATAGAACTAGGGATAATAGAAAATCGGATCAACCCTTTGTATCCTTTTCGGAGGCCAGAAAAGGTAGACCAGTGGCTAAAACAACCCTTTCAAAATGGTTATCTGATTGTATCTCATTTGTTCATGCAAATGCTAACATATCTTTGCCACACAAAGTAAAGGCTCATCCAACCAGAGCTGTTTCTACATCTTCTGCCTTTCAAGCTAAATTGCCCCTTGACAACATTTGTGCTGCAGCCACTTGGTCTAAGCCTCATACCTTTATCACTCGTTAGAGACGGGTCTTCTTTTGGTTCCATGGTCCTGAAAAATTTACTCCCGTTAGCCACTCAGGATTGCGGGTGCTAGGGACGCTACCCATCAGTGAGAATAAACAGCGAGATTTAACAACTTCACATATAGTGAGTACATAACTTGTTTAACATTCCATGTGAGTTGTTTATCTCGCTTTTATTCTCACGTCCCTCCCTCCATCCCCCTCCTGGCTGACAGTTGACCTAGAGGCTAGTATCATCCGGGTTGTTCAATACTTCTTCCTTCTTGGGGAGTGCTCCCCTTACAGGGTTATATATACACGCAGCAAACAAGATTTGAGGTATTTCCAGTAGTGTATCATGGGATAATGGGCTTAGTCTTGAGCTACTGGCAAACCGTGAGCTTTGCTATCGGCCGTGTCAGAGCCGAGGATCAGCTCCAAACCCATCAGTGAGAATAAAGGCGAGATAACTCACATGGAACGTTATGGTGAGTACATACCTTCTTTGTACAGATTATTTACAAAATAAGTTTCCATATCCTTTTACTTAATACACATTCATATATTTTTATATAAAATTCCTATCCTTTAGACCCCCACTCCTTTTTCCATAGTCAACATTTTATTCAGTATTACTGCCAAAATCCATTTTCTATTGAACATCTAATTTATCCATTTTTGCCACATTACCCATATAACATGAAACATTTTTATTAATTTTTAACACAACTTTACTTCAATTTTACAATACCCATATTTAATCATGTCCATATTTATCTTATCCATGTTTTCAGTCTCTTATATTTTATCACACTCTTACTTTTCAAAAGCACATGTGTAGTAGTTTCCTCTTCACCATGATATAAACATATTCTTTCACTTTTCTTTTTATATGGCATATTCCCTTTCGCTATTAATTTATCTATTACCAGTCTCCACACACAAAAAAGAATGTTGGCATTCTACTTTTTTACACCATTTATTTTTTATTTTTATTGCTTTATATTTTCCTTCTGCTAATTCTTCCTCAGGTTTAACAAAGTAACATCATATTATATTCTTGTACCATAGTTTTCTCTTCTTTTGTATTTCAATTTTTATTTCCCATATTAATATTTTTCTTGACAGCATTTAATTTCTTCACTTTTACATTCTTTTTCTCAAAGTCTTGCTTCTTTTTGCCATATCCCCAAAATGTTTCATAATTATATTTAAATGTTCTTACAACTAAACTTTCTTTTTTTTTTTTCATTAATTTGCTTTAACACTTTATGTAAATTTAGAGAAGCAACATGTACCTATGGATTAATTAATCCTAAGCCTCTATTATTTACATATAGAAATTCCTCTCTTTGTTGGATTCAGTCTAGAACCCCATATAAATGAAAACATTGTCTGTAGCAGTTGTTTTCAGTTTCATTGGTAGTATAAGCCCACTTACTAAATATGCTGTTCATCCCGATAAAATCAAATGTATCAAGTAACCTTTTTTCTAAATCTGTTTTTTTCCAAAAAGGCAAATTCCTTTCAACTCCTTTATTATCTTTTCCTGTTGCATCCTACTTACAATCGTATTACCAAATTTTAGATCTAAAACAGAAATTTCATTCACTGTAAATTGTATTCCTTCTGTCTTAACATCTCCTAACCCCTTACTTTTCTCTTTTTTTTAAAGTCATACCTTTTACTCTTAAACATTCATTTAAATGGTATATTATTTCTTTTATCCACATCTTGTTTTTGCAATGACTGTAATAGCGTCTGCATATGTTATCAAGACTGTGATTTGTAAGCCTTCAGGTGATACATACTCTACTTCCTTCATTTTATAATTTATTTCACATACAAATATATTCATTGCTTAAGTAAGAGTATAAAACCCATTGAACTTACCTGTTTTTCAGCCCTCTTCATTTGTACCTCTTTACTTACCCAACCATTTACCAAAATTTTACTTTATTATGTCTATAAGCAGATATATACTTTCATGATTTTCTCACTTATGTTGTATTTTTTTTTCATCATCACCCATAAGATTCTATGTCTTATTGTATCAAATGCATTACTAAGATCTCCTATCATTATGTTTAGCTTCTCTATTTTGTATTATCTGCCGTCTCTTACTTTATTACTAATTCTTGACATTCATTTGGTTTTGAATTTTGCACACTATGCATACTGTGTTCCATAACACTTTTAAGCTGTTTTAAATCTCTTCTATAATATTCTCATAAAAATTGTGAAATCATTATTGTTCTCCAGTTTTTCATTATATTTTTTCTTCTTTCTTATAAATTTAAGTAATCTACTGTATAATTCTTTATACATAAAATCTCTAAGCCATTCATTCAAAATCTTTATATTCTTTTTGCCATTCCATTAATGTAGAATAGGATATAAAATGTATACAATCTGGCCCTGCAGCAGCATGTATATTCACTTGTCCTAGTACATTATTTAACTGATGTAAAGAAATCTTATTGTCAAATTTTTTCTTATTCTGAAAACTTTATTTTTGTTATTTTTAATGTCTTCTTTTTTTTTTCTTTAAACTTTTCTTGTACATATTTTACAACAGTATTTATAATTTGTTCCCGAGTTCTTTCTATTTCTCTCTTTATATTTTTAATTTCCCTCATTACACTACTGTCTTCATTTACTAGTCTGCTTAAGTATGTAGATAGCATTACTCCTTTTACTTGTAAAAATACCTTTATTTGAATAATAGCTTTTTAATTTTCTCTCAGTATTTTATATAGTTTTCTCTTTATTAAAATATATCTTGTCTTCTAAATGTTCCAATGCATCTTTATACACTTTTATATTTTATCCACTTTTCTTACATCATGTAGACACTATAACATTTTTTATATTTAATCTTAAACTTCATCCACCACTCAAGCTTTAAGATATTCTCTTCGTAATATTATCTCGATAACTGCATTATTAATCCTTTTCCCTCTTTATCCTGTATTTTCTCATTTATCCTTTATTTCTTTGCCTATTTATATATATTCCTTATTTTCCTTTATCGATATTCATATTACTAAATGATCTGAAAAACCTGTTTCAATTGATTCTCCTTTTCTTATGCTTAGTCCTTCTGATATTATAAAGTAATCCATTTCAGATCTTTAGGTACTGCTTCTACAAGTCCAGGAATTTCTGTTCCATAGTATTAATTTACCACATCTGATAACTTCTAATATTTTCTTACACAGTTTCTTTTCTTTTTACATTTACCTCTTAAGTCAGTTAAAATCCCCTGTCAGTATAACACTCATATGTACCACAACATAATCTAGAATCTGATGGAATTAAATGCTCTCTTTCTTTACACGTAACATAGGCATTTAAGCATGTAATGTTATAATTCTATATACTTGTTCCTTCCATTTTAAGTCCACAATGGTTAATCTTCCCATTCTTAATAGTTAAATTTAATAATTTTACTGTTTGTTATATGTACAAACTATATTGTTTGACAAATTCCAAATTGTCTTTACTATCATAATTTTTTTGTTTGTAATCTGTCTTCATTCGATAGGAATCTTGTATCTTCTAGTACAATTACATGTACATCATATTTGTTAAATAATTTCAAACCCCCTCCCCTTCTCATACATTTTTGATACTATTCACATTCACAGAAATTATTCTAAAGTTATTACTTTCCCTTTCCTTAAATTTCTAGAGATTATATTTTATTTCTTATCTCTTTTTTTCTTTTATGCCTATTCCTTTTAAATTTTATTTTCCTATCTTTTACCATTTTACCAATTGAATTCTTTTTTTTTCTTTTACTACTACCTAGTCTATATCTTCCTCATCACTTGTCTCAAAAGATTTCTCCATCCTTTTTTCTTCTGTTCCTTTATCCTCTTTGTCTAACCTTTCTTCTGTTTCCAGTACTTCTAGTGTTTCTTCTGTTTTTTCTTTTTTCCTTCACTTGTATTATTTTTAGTCTCAGTCTATCCATAAATGCCCAATTTTGTTACATTTATAACATTTCAGTTTGTATTTTGTTGCATCATGACTTAGTTATGCACAAATGTAACATTTCTTTTTGTCTTTTTTTTTTTTTTTTTTTTTTTTTTTGTGGAAGAGGACATTTGATAAATATGTTTTGGGTTGTCCCCAATATTTTACTACACCCTTATTTCCTTTAACATTTAATATACTTGGAATATGTTTAATTTTATCCTTTTTGATCTTTAACACAATAGTAACTTCCCAGCCATCATTCCATAAACCTTTTTTATCATAACCTTTTGCAGTGTCTAATACTTCTTGCATAAACAGTTGTCTTTTTTTCATATTCCCGAAGGAAATTTTCCCTCATAAGCAGTCTCAAAATGTCTTTGTTTATAAGAATAAAAGCTGTTTTACCTCTTGGGCTTTTACTCCCAAAGAAACTATTAAATTGTCCCAAACTTCATACCTATCTAGTTCTTGTTCTTCTTTATTTTGAATTCTCACCACATACTTCTTCACTTTCTCTTCTGATTTCTGCCTTTTTTCTGTTATTTCCCTAGTGGCTTTCTTTACCTTTTCTGCATCTTTTCTACTTTACTGTCATCTTTCAGGATTGATTCTGCTGCTGCTTTTCATATATCTTCCGTAATGACTCCCCATGAAACATCTCCTTTGTTTTCTGTCTCGCTTTGCATCAACATTTCTTTTAATGCATCATCCCATAACCCTCCAAACTAGAGGGTTGTAATAACACAAGGCTCGCTCATTGATGGCTCCTCTTTCTCAGCTTCAGCAAAGAAGTTTTGCTGAACAATACCTTCTGAATCCTCCAAAAGTTTGCTGGAACTCTCTGCCTTACTGGCATTCGCTTCCATGCCTTCTGACAGTCTCTTCTTGTCATGCTCCGTCCTCCTAGCTGCCACTGCGTTAGGAATGGACATGCCTGCTCTCTTGTCCCCTCCACAGTTTTGAGTAGGGGAAGTTCCCCGATGCCCTTGCCAAATTTCCCAGCTCAGTTCTCTCCTGAAGAGGCTACTAGTCCAGTGGGACTAACCCAGTCAGCAAAGGATGGATAGATAAATTTCCACATTTCTCTGTTTTGTACAAATTTTCATAACATTTTGAAATGTCTTAAATACCTCTAAGGATCTCTGGTTATTTTTCTTGTTATAGGCTCCATAAGTTTGGCAACAGCACTTTATACGTTCTGTTGCCGTTGTCTTGCTAAAAGTTTTTGTGCTGTGAAGTTATTTAAATAGTTGCTTAATATCCATCTTTCTATGCTCATGCATATTATCCAGATACTCCTTTATCTTCTCTTTAGCACTTTGCATTTGCTCCTTTTTTCTGTGAGATTCCCCTTATTCTGCAGTGCATTAACCTTTGTCAGCCCCTTTAAGTAATTTTGTTACTTAACTGCATCTCTCATTTTCATTTCATTACTCTGCATTTTTAACTAAGTTTTTATTGGTGCATGGTCTGAAACTTAAATGCACGTGCTACTGTGAAATATTTCTATCTCATCTACCCACTTATTGTTGGAGAATAATATGTAAATTATGTCCAAGTTCTTACTACTGAATTCACGTTTTCCATATCAATTTTTTCATAAATTTGTTCAGAAATCTACCCCATTTTGTTATATTTCCCCTTCTACGTCCCCCAGATAAATTCTCACTGTTGCAAATCAAATTCCAGTTCTCACCTATAATTAATATTCCCTGCTGAAAGCCGATTATTTCTCCCAAAATTTTCCTGAGCTCCATAGTAACATTTTTTGGTTTCATGTTTTTAAAGTAGATTTGTTAGTTGTGAATTTGCTCAGTTGTTTATTTGCATTTCTGTTGACATGCTTGCTTGCAAAGAGACATGTAAAGGTTACAGAAAGTGGAGCATTTGCATAAATTTGTGTGTTTCCAATCGTCAGTTTATCATACTATTAAACAATTAAAGTGACTTGTGGGGGATATAAAGGATGCTACAGCTAGTTTTTTTTTTCTTTTCTTTGTTGCATCTGAAGAAGCCTTGTGGACGAAAACGCCTTGTGAATATTTGTGTTAATGTATTAAATAAACTGTTGGTGCTTCCACTTAGGATTATGTTTCGTGCTTTGGGTTTGACTACCTGTACTTGGTACCGTTGTGTGCTGCATTGGTTACATGCCAGCTTAATCCTCCTCACTTGACAGTAAACACTTACTACCACAACTCTGCCTGTATTATCTTTTTACCCTCTATCACTAGTGGAGCTTCTCTAGCAATTGGTGTTATTACTCCCCTTTTCCTTTATCCCCAATATACTGCTGAATATCTACCCTGAAATTCTTTCTTTATCAAGTTTACATGCTCATTTCTTTCCAAAGGTGTTTCCTGCAGCACTGCTATTTGCACTCTGCATTTTTTAGTATAATTCAGTGCTCTTACTTTGTTGTGTATACCTGTATGGTCATTTGCATTCCAAAATAATATGGATGGCATGTTGTTACCACCTGTTATACATGACAGCTTTTTCAATATGTATTTTAAGCTTTTGTACTACATACATGCACTGATGTTTGACAGGTTGATCTTTCATACAGTTGTCTGTTGTCCTGTCCATTTGAGCCTATGTCACAGTTTCAAGACTTTTTTTGTTTCGATGAAAACTCTATACAAAAATCTAAGTACATTTTTAGAACATGCCCATAACCTATAAACTTGGAACAAACACATAAAACTATGCACATCTTCAAAACATATTAAGCTTAACCCTCCTGATAAGAACAATTCCCAAATCGACAGCTGTGTCCACAGGCATTGCCTAATTTAAAATTAAGGTTACCCATGCTAAAGTGCATGCAACAGCCTGTGCTCCCACTTAAACACTCATTGTTGTCTTATCTTTTCTTATCCCGATTCCCCTCCCAGATGTGAAAAACTTGTATGCTTTAAGAAAGCATTAACTTTTAGCCTTATGGAAGAGAGCATTGACTGTCTTTAAATAAAACTAAATTGTAAACTTATGTTAAATGCATTGAAGTATAAAGGCTGCTAAGGAAACTATCTCTTATTCACTTCCAGTAATTTTGGACTTTATTTTTTACTGACCTGCCTTCCCTTAGGTTCATAGGTTCATACTAGGCTATCTGCCCTAGGGCATTTATAAGCCTAGCCAGAATGTGTTTGGCTTTCGCCACCCATTTTAAATTTATTTTGCTATGCCCTTTTTCGAGGTTAGTATACTGTGCCTCTGTCTAACAGTGACACAGAAGTGATACCCGGGGTAAACCTACGATCTCCCATCCACTCATCAAGATTCCTCTTGAAGAGAGTCAATGAGGGACTCTGCTTAACCTGGACTGGGATTTTATTCCAGAGTGAAGGGAGCTTCTGGGTTATCAATCTGTCCCTCCAGCATGTCCTATTTATTTCAGTGCTGAGGTTCAAGTCTCTCAAGTGCGTAGCTCGATGGGATTTGGATTTTCTGAGGTGCAGCATGTCCATTAATTCTGGGTTAGACATGGCTTTATACGTCAGGCACAGATCGCCTCTGAACAGGCAGTTTGCCACTGAGTAGAGCTGGAGTTTCTTTAACCGGGCAGCATATGGCATCTGTTTGAGCCTTTTGATCCTCTTGGTGAGGTACTTTTGGGGTCTTTCCAGTTGCTGCACGTGTCTGGTAAGGTACATCCCAAAAGGGGCATTGTACTCAATTATGGGCCTGATGAGGGATGAGTAAAGAGGCACGATGACCTCCCCTGATCTAGATGTGAATCCCTTCATGATTAGGTGGGCTATATAAAATGTTTTTCTAACCACTTTGGCCACGTGGTTGTCAAGTGAGAGATTGCTATCAACTTGGGTCCCCAGGTCCCTAATTACTTCTTCTGTACTTAATGGATTACCACCTATCTGGTAATTTGTGGGCACTTTGTTTTTGCCAAAGGGGATGACTATACACTTTTTGGCATTTAGCTTGAGGCCATTGCTCTGGCACCAGTTGTCCGTTTCTATGAGGCCCTTTTGGAGGATGCTTGTGTCAGCTGGAGAGTCGATTATGGCGCCCAGTTTGCAGTCATCTGCGAACTTGGTCAGCCACAGTCCTTCCGTGTTGGCCTGTACCTCCGAGAAATATATACCGAACAAGAGAGGTCCCAGGACTGAGCCTTGTGGGACACCACTTGTAACTGGTTTGAAGTCTGACATGGCTCCAGCAATTCTAACCATGTGGGTTCTGTCCTTGAGCCAGTTTGCAATCCATCTAGTGATATAGGGGTTTATATTTTAAGCTGGTGAGCTTATCTATAATGCCCGAGTGGGGTATTGTATTGAAGGCTTTTGCGAGGTCCAGGTAGGCTGTGTGGACCACCTTCCCCTCGTCAATGGCCTTGGTGACTGTTTCAAAGAAATCAACCAGGTTTAAGAGGCAGGATCTGCCCTTAACAAAGCCGAACTGGGTAGGATCCAGTGTCTGTAGGTCCCCAATATCTTTATTTATGAGGTCCATGATGATCCTTTCCATAGCTTTGCAGACCAAGCTAGTCAGGCTTATGGGGCGATAGTTTTCAGGATCTGTTGAGGCACCACCTTTATGGAGAGGGACCACTGTTGCTGTACGCCACTCTTTGGGCACATATCCTGTGGTAAGGCTGAGACTGAACAGTAGTTTTATGTTTGGATTTAGCTGTTCTTGGAGTTCATGTAGGACGCAGCCCGGGACACCGTCTGGTCCCATTGATGCTGTGTTTTTTGCTTTGGAGAGGGCGGCTCTTACCTGAGCATCTGAGATGTCAGGGGGGCAGCACTCTGCTGGGATAGATATTTGCCCTTTTGGTGGGGAGGGGGGGAGAAGTTTGCGCTGAACCTGTCAGCTAGGATGTTAGCAATGTCTGTGGGTTCAGTGTATTTTTTGTCATTTTGGACTAATTCTGAGCATATCTGGGAATTACCACCCGGGTTCCTAACCTAACTAAAGAAAGCCTTGTGATTATCCTTAGTGTCCTGTGCAGTTTTTCTCTCGAAGCTGGCCATAGACAATTTTATGAGTGCCCGTAGTTTTTTGCTAATACTGATCAGTGATGCCTTCCCTTTTTGGGATTTTGCTCTATCATTTAGTAGCTTCCTCCTTCTGTTGTATAGTTTGTTTATGGCTGGGGTCCACCACACAGGACGTCTGCCTTTGGAGGATTCGGTCTTGGTTTTATTTGGGATCGCATGATCCATGCATTCCTGAAGGTGTTCATAGAATGCATTTATAAAGGATTCTGCGGTCTGGGCTGTATTTTCCACAGGCCCGGGGGCTTTGAAGGATTCCACCTCGGTTTTGAGGAGTGTGAAATTTGCTTTAGAGAAGTTTTTCACTGTGGTTTTCTGGGCGGGGGGTGGGGTCGGGATGTGAATATCCAGTGAGATTAGTTTATGGTCTGATCTTACCAGTGAGGGATACACGTCTGGTCTGGAGCATAGAGCCCCCATGTTGGTGATCAGATCCTGTATGTTTTCCCCTCTTGTGGGAGTGGTAACAAGTTGTTCCATAGTATTTGAGTTTATAAATTCTAGGAACCTTTGGGCTAGGGTGTTGGAGCTAGAGTAATGCTCCCAGTCTATGTTTGGGTAGTTGAAGTCGCCCAATATAATGGTGTTTGGAGAGACTTTCATATTTTCCAGTGTTCTCAGGAAGGCCGAGTGGGGTTCCTGCATTTGGGAGGGTGGTCTGTAGCAGGCTATAAACTGTAAGGCAGTTTTACCCACTGTTAGTTGCACATGGATAGTCTCTGATGCTTTGTGCTTTTCCACCAACCTGGAGGTGTGGGTATCTTTGAATATCGATACTCCCCCTCCTTTTGTGGTTCGGTCCAGGTTTTGGGGCCGAAAAGCATGGTATGAGGTATAACCTGGTAGTGCTGGGGTGCTCTCGGGAGCCCTAAACCAGGTTTTTGTTACTGCACAGATATCTATGCTCTCCATGCTAAGGAGAGTTTCGAGTGCGCGCATCTTGAGGTTTAGACTTCTGGCGTTGAGTAGCATTACTCTTAGTTTCTTATCCCTTGTGATACCTATGGAGGTGGGTTTGTCTTTGCACCCTTAAAGTTCATATTTCCCTCAATAAACTATGTTCAGAACTCTTGAGATTTAATTGCTTGCACCTGCAGACATCTTGTCTCTGTTGAAACTTAAGAACAGAATGTACAGCTGCCTTCAGGTGCTGACTTATTAAATCCTACTGAACATTTGCTGAAAAAAAAGATATTGCATATGCAAGAAACTTAGTACTTCTTATGGCATTTCAATCTTATTTCTTAAAATCTACTTGCTACTGAAAGCACTTGTTTTAGATTAAGCCAACAGCATTAATCCAGACATTCACCAATCGAAATGTAAGAGAAAATATCTGAACTCTACATATTAGTGCACTTTTACATCCCAGCCCCACCCAGGATTACAGTATATTAACTTAAACTTTCTTTGTCTAGCATTATTTCTTTTTTTTTTTTACATTGTAATGTCTATATTTCTAAAAACTGAAAAAGTATGTCTTTATCACATATAACAAACATTGAAAAGACTTCCCCTCACACTCATATTTAAGATGCCTTTTACTACCTGCTACACAAGTCTGCTTTACTGTGTATCATGCAGTTTGTCATGAATTGTTTTGTACAAATACTAAGAACATTATTTTTTTAGTCTTCATCTAAACATTAATGACATAAAAGGGTATATACTTTAAAGTCCACCCACAAGTTTAGCAAAGTCAGCAGTCAGCAAAAGGTCAGTCTTTTTCAGCCACTATTTCTTGCAAAGCTGTAGTTCACAAATGTAATTTATGTTTTATAATCTCATTTATGTTGCTGGTCTTCTGTTCATCTCTGCTCTCCATACCAGACTTTGGTTCAAGTCCAAGGTACTCCCAATTCTTCTAGTCTACTCTTGTGCCTTTTCCTGTCTCTCAACCGTTTTCCTTTGAAATATTGGTTTCACTGGTACAGTCTATGTAGGAGCTTTATTGTCAGAAGAATGAGGAGCAATCCCTTTGTGTATTTACTCCATATTCTGTTCTGCATTAAAAAAGGTCTGAGCCTCTAGGAAAAATGTTCTGCAGATAGGTGGATACACCAGCTTAAATCTCACACCTGCTTCTCGACATTCCCCGATTACTGCGATAAAATTGTTTGTGCTCTGCCTGGCATACAGTGAATAATCAATTTTCCAATAGAACTCAACTGTCCAGTTTTTAATACTTTGCCCTTCTGCCACAGTTTTCTCAGGATCAACTCTTTCTGCTGGTTTGATATTATCTTTACTAATACAGTCTTTGCTGCTTTCTCATTGCCAGGTTTGGAGCATACACTCTGTGCCCTTTCAGTTAACAAATCCAGTTGTGGAATATCAGTCCATTTGCTTATGTATACTTTCATAAAATTAATAGTCTGTTCCTTCCAATCTCTCTGTTGCAACATTAAATTTCAGGTTTTCTCTGCATTCTGTGTCTTCTGTTCTGTCACTTTTTTTTTGAAATAGCTGTTCTTGAGCAGTCTCATACTCAGCCAGCCTTTTCATTTCATTCTTTGATTTTTGCAATTTTATCAGTTCATCTAAATAGCTAGTTAGTTTCTTTTATTTTTTTCCAGCCTTCTGTTATATGAGTCATTATACTTCAATGTTTCATTTATTTTAATCACTTCTGAGTCCATTTGAGTTACTTTTTTCTCTAAATTAATGGTAGCCATCTTTTGTACCAAAGCTGAAGCCTGAACTGCTTTTCGCTGAACAGTGGCGGAATTCTTCCCAGCCATTGTTCTCGTCACCGTTTCTGGTTGATTTTCTTTCATATTTAAATTTCTTTTTTGCTGACATCCAGGTAGTACGCAAATCAGTAAATGAATTTTACTCAAGCAATATATACATGGCTGTTATTTCTCAATGTATTTTTTCACTCTGGGAGAGATGAAATTAAACTTTTGATCAGTGTGCAGCCGCCTTGGCAGTGTACTTTTGTGAATGTGTTTATACTCTGCACGTGACCTGCATGAGTACTTATGCATCTGAATGCCTTCACATGTTAACGTGCTTTTGCCACTTGTGTGCCATATCTGAGGTGCAGTACCTGTGGTTGTCCTATCCTTGCATTTGTCTTGCTACACACTGACCCTCAATTACCCTTGCAAGCAGCACTGCCATTCCAAATGTGTGATAGCTACATTTCTAGCCCAGTTCTCCTACTCCTGTTGTACGTGTAGCAGGTCCCCTACACTTAAACAGTTATTCCAATAAACTCCTCTGCAAATTTTCAGAAAGGTTTTGTACAAGATGGTGGTGTCACTATTGTGCTGTGGGTCACTTGTAGTGTTGGGAATGGTGATTAAGGCCAGGTAGCCCCGATTGCTTACTGTATTCACTGTGCTATCCATACCTACCAGTATAAGCCATGTTTGTACTGGTTAATATGGGGTTTGTGACGGCTATGCATGTCATTCAGGTCAGAGAATACTCATAGCACCACAGTGGGGTGCACTCCTGTGTGTAGTGTGCTGCATCCTTCAGTGTCACGCATCCATGTACATGAGTCTGCGATTGTTGCTCCTTGAATAAACCTACTGAGTGTCTGTGGCTGCTTCCTGTAGAGTGAACTGCAGGGCTGCTTGCTTGGTGTGGAAGTGAAGAAAAAAGTGTTGATTTTTGAGCTGATCTGTCAGCCATTTATACCAGCTGACAGTCTTAGCCTTTTAATGATTTTATCTCTCCCTTCTGCGTCATCATACACACTTCTTCATCCTTGCCTCTTCCTCCTGTTAACCATTTGTCTACCCCATGTCTCTGTCTATCTACTGTCCACATCACATTTTGTACGCGAACCTGTCCTGTCTGTCCATACATGCTACCCGCCCTTCTCCCTCTATCACATGCAAGGCCATACCTAATATCCTTTCTGCTCTGCCTTTCTTTTTTTAGTAATAAAAATTGGATCTAATAACCTTTGCAGGTCTTCTTCAGAAAAAAAGACTTGCAAAGCTTAAATGCTTGAAATCATTAAAATGTCAACTTTTATTCCTTCATCAATTCCAAGTGATGTTTGTTATCAGTGGTTTTATTTTTCACCACCTGCTATTGAGACATTGTTATAAAAAATTGGATCTATCCTACAGAAATATTTCTACCTCCCACCACAATCTGTTCCTTATTTTCCTCCCTGTTTATATGATGAACCTGTTGGCCAATTTGATCTTCGCTCTAACCTTTTTCTTCCTGTTGGGTGTAGTGCTGCCTTAGCCATGGGTGTGTTCCACTGTCTAGTGTTGACATTAAAATCTTAGCATGGAGCTGCATATAAAGTTTTCTTATGTCATCCAAGTCTTTCTTGAACCCTGTGGTAGCACAGCTCCTTTAGTATACTGCTGTTATGTTGCATTTGCTTGTTACTGCTGCTTGTCTAATGTAATGTGGCTTTTCTTTTTGTATGCTGGTACTACCATGTACCTGTTGCTTGGATTTGGGTTTTAGCCATTTTAATGCATCAAGCTCAGGCTTGTACAGGCATGTAGTGCATCTTTGAATTTTAGATTTCATCAGACTGAGACCTTGCTGTTGAACAAGTGTCCAACATTGTAAAAGAACAGTTTTGTGAAAATGCTACTGTCTTTATAAATGCAGAGTAGCCAAATCAAAGCACCTAGTTAAATGTTATATCACAAAATGTGAAAATGGATAATTTTTTAATAGATACTTATGCATGTTGCATAGTGTTCAAATGAACATTAAGATACTTTACTGCAACTCTTTGCTTGAGCTACCATGGAATCACAAAAACTCACCTTTTATTGATGGAGTTGCTTTATATGTAGTTTCAAATTCCTGAGCTCTAAAACGTAAATACATTCACAGCTATGCATTTTACTTGTTATAACTATTACTAAGTAATCACATTTTTAGCTTCCATTGCTACCTATTGAAGCAAAACGGGTGATATTTAAAATGCTGTTATTTAAATATAAAAGTAAAAAATGGAAATCCTTAACTGCTGCAAGTAACATTTCTCACACATACACATATATACACACACACACAGACACGCGCGCGCAAACCAAAATCATGCTATATTTATTGTTCTTTTTGTAAAAATAAATTAACTTCACTTATTTGTTTAGTTTTAAATGTTATTTTAAACTGGTTGATTTACCATAAAGATAAACAGGCACATTTTTGTATCTTGCGTGAGTTTCTCTTTTGATGCTCCTATAAAAGGAGGAAAACTGAATGTCTGCAGGTGGCCAATATCAGATTGGGTGTCACTAGGCCAAATCCACCACATGATTTATATGTGTGCTGTGGCAGTGACTCCTTCCTTTTGGGAAACTTGTCCCTTCTTGTTTGTGCGATTGTGCAATATAAGTTTGGAAGATGGGAGCTTCCCTTCCACACTGGGGAGTGCAGGACTTAATCCCCAGCAAAAATGCTTGCAGTTGGAGGGTTCACCTTTATGAAATTACAAGTGTTTTGCGTTTGCAATTTTGGCTCTTCATTGTATTGTCTTTCAAGGTTTTGTGGGGATCCACTTATGAAAGAATAAGAGTACAAGGTCAATAATCAGTTGTGTGGATGGGGGTTGTACATTATTTATCCAGTTCTGCTTTAGTTGGGTCACTCAGACTTTGCCCTTATGGTCTAATTCTCTCTCTCACTAATGGGTAAATACTGCACAGGCCTTAATCACTAACTAAACAGTCAGAGCTACATAAGCTCCTATTTAACACATTTAAAAATGGAAATTTGTCTCGTTGCTTAATTGGAAGAAATTGACATTTTTCTCTCTTCTTCTTTTTTTTTTTTTTTTTTTTTTAAGAAACATCTTTATTATACCATGATCCCCCCAAAACGTGCACGCTGATTGGCCAGCGTGCCCGTTGTAAATCGAGTTATACTAATGGAAAAAGGTCCGGTCGCCCGGACTTTTTTCCATTAGTATAACTCGTTTTTTTAAAACACTGTCTCGCTATGTTAAATGGGTTTAACATATCGAGACAGCTTTAAAATAAGCAACGGAGATCTCCGTTGCTTATTTTAAAGCTGTCTCGCTATGTTAAACCTATTTAACATAGCGAGACACTGTTTAAAAACGGAGAAAGCAAGATCTCCGTTGCTTTTTTTTAGTGTTTCGCTATGTTAAATGAGTTTAACATAGCGAGACACTAAAAAAAAAGCAACGGAGATCTTGCTTTCTCCGTTGCTTTGCTCACAGCTCTGATGTACTGCGCGGCGCGCAGTACATCAGAACTGCCGCGGATGCCAGACATCTGTGGAAGGGCAGTAAACCGGCATTATACTTTGCCATTATTTAAGAAAAGTAATAGTTTCTTTTCTTAAATAATGTCATGGTATAATAGCAATAAACCACTTCTGGGTGTGGGTAATGCTAAATTTACCACGGTTGCTGTTTGGTCCTCGGGCCTCGGGACCAAACCACGCCAACCGTGGGTAAATTTAGCATTACCCACACCCAGGCGTGGGTTATTGCTATATTAAATTATCACCGGCATATTTTTTTCTTGTCACAAAGTCTAAAACCTAAATGTTACAGTGAACATCTAGTTCTTTGTTATTTTGGTTAAAAGAAGAAAAGCAATGTCCTAACAAAGTTTTTTATTTTCTTTTACTTTAACTTTTGTGAAACTGGATTCCAGCTCAACTACAAGGCAAGAAATATTTTATTTACAAAAGCTGTTTAAGCATACCAAATAGAATGTAATTGTGAATGTCCGCTGTAAAGCTGTGTACAGATATAAAGGAAACAAAAATCTGGCAAGCATGCCATTGTCAAACTGTAAGAACGCTGTGTATGAAAATATTTTTTTTTTGCAATGTATTTGGGTTTTGTTGTACTGTCTTACCCCACCAGCAGTTTCATGTAGGAATGGACATGGCTAGAGTGTGGCTGTGATGCAGCATGCAAATGATGCATGATTGACATGTTATGCAGATTTATCTGTGACCACATGAATATTCGTTGCATAATCGTAGTTTACCCTTTTTCTCAATGTAGTGTAATTTTGGAGTTGGTATATTTAAGTCACGGGAGTGTGTGTGTGGGGCGGTGCAGGTGGGCTTGCCCCCCTGCAAAAACGAAGAGAAAAGGGTATCCCTGCCTAGTCTTCTCAGCTGTTGCGCATAATTCATTTTGGGTGATTGTTAGTTGCATTTATTTTCATACAGGTGCATTACTTTATAATTTAAGCTTTTTTAAGTATGTCAATAAGTATTGCTTGCTGTTCTACCTTTAACAAACTCCTCTGTAGTTTAGTGTTTAGTTTGGAGTTGTTGCAATTCCTGTTGTAATGAATTGTGAGCAGTTTCTCTTACAACTCGTTTTGGAAAGCAATAGAATTCTTAGTTGTTGCAGTGGCATGGGAGGTTGCACTGTGAATTGCATTGTGCTATTTTTCTGACATTGTTGATCTGGTGGAATTGGGTGCCTGGGGATAATACTTCGTTAATTTGATTCTTCTCTGTTCCTATAGGGTTAAAAACGAGTGGTGACAAACTCCTGACTTATACACATACAGTGGATATAAAAAGTGTACTCACCCCTGTTAAAATGCCAGGTTTTTGTGATATAAAAAATGAAACCACAATAAATAATTTCAAAACTTTTCCCACCTTTAATTTGACCTGTAACCTGTACAATTCAATTGGAAAAACAAATCTGTTAGGTGAAAAAATATAAAAAGTAAAAAATGTACAATATGCTGGTTGTGTAAGTCTGCACACCCTTAAACTAATACTTTGTTGAAGCACCTTTTGATTTAATTACAACATTCAATCTTCTTGGATAAGAGTTTATCCGCATGGCACATCTTGACTTGGCAATATTTTCCCACTCTTCCTTGCAAAAGTGCTCCAAATCTGTCAGATTGAGAGGGCATCTCTTGTGCACAGCCCTTTTCAGGTCACACCACAGATTTTCTAGTGGATTTAGGTCTGGGCTCTGGCTAGGCTATTCCAAAACTTTAATTTTCTTCTGGTGAAGCCATTCTTTTGTGGATTTGGATGTATGCTTGGGATCACTGTCGTGTTGAAAGGTGAAATTCCTCTTCATCTTCAGCTTTCTAGCAGATGCCTGAAGATTTTGGCCCAAAAGTGACTGCTGTTTGGAACTGTTCATAATTCCCTCCACCTTGACTAAAGTCCCAGTTCCAGCTGAAGAAAAGCAACCCCAAAGCATGATATTGCCACCACTCTGCTTCACAGTGGGAATGGTATTCTTTTGGTGATGCAAAGTGTTTTTACACCAAACGTACCTTTTGGAATTATGGCCAAAAAGTTCAGCCATGGTCTTATCAGAACATAACGCATTTTCCCACATGCTTTTGGGAGACTCTGTGTATTGTTTTGCAAATTTTAGCCTGATCTGGATGTTTTTCTATGTAAGAAAAGGCTTCCGTCTTGCAACCCTACCCCATAGTCCAGACATATGGAGAATACGGCAGATTGTTGTCACAGGTAGTACACAACCAGTACTTGGCAGAAATTCCTGCACCTCCTTCAGTGTTGCTATAGGTCTCTTGGCAGCCTCCCTGACCATTTTTCATCTTCTCTTTTCATCAATTATGGAGGGACGTCCAGTTCTTTGCAGTGTCACTGTTGTCATGTTTTTTCCACTTTTTGATGACTGTCTTCACTATGTTCCTTTTTTATATCCAGTGCTGTGCAAATGTTTTTGTACCCCTCCCCTGACTGATACCTTTCAACAATGAGATCCCTTTGATGCTTTGTAAGCTCTCTGCAAACCATGACTTTTGCTGTAGAAGGCAACGTGAGTAAATGTCAGGAAAATCTTACTAGGACAGCTGAACTTTATTTGGGGTTAATTAGAGTCTCTCTAATTTATGGCAGGTGTGTACCCAAGAAGACTGAATGCTGTAATTAAATGAAAAGGTGCTTCAACAATGTATTAATTTATGGGTGTGTACACTTGCACAACTAGCTTATTGTGCGTTTTTTAATTTTTTTATATATTTTTCCCTAACAGATTTGTTTTTCAATTGAATCGTGCAGGTTATAGGTCAGATTAAAGGTGGGAAAAGTTTTGAAATTATCTATTGTGGTCTCATTTTTTTTATATCACAAAAATCTGGCATTTTAACACTGGTGTGTACAGTTTTTATATCCACTATAGCTCTTATGCAGTCGGGGATAAATCACAACAGAATCATGGGCACATCAAGTAGTAATAAGGGACAATCAGGGGCACTTAACATTTTAACAGTACTAAGGATAAAAAAAAACAGCTACCACCAAAAACAGGTCTCCAGGTTCAAAAAGCCAAAAGAGTCCAGAAGCATACACACCAAAGAAGAACCAGGAGTAGGCTGTAGATTTCAGTATAAAGATTATTTATTGTAGAACAGACCACAGCATAAAAAACATAAGTGCTTTTGTAGGTGTGTACCCCACTTCATCAGATGTAAATATGTTGCATCTTAACCTTCATTTTATACTCTTAAAGCACTAGTCACGTTATTAGATAATCACATGACCCAAATATTTAAAGCTGTACATACATATATAACTTGTATACAATTGTAATCACTCTCATAAAAAATAGCAATATATTCAGAAAACTTTCATACAGAAATGCATATATAAAACTTTATATAAAGAACACATATATAAACAAATACATGTATAAAAAAACTGACTTTTCCAATAAGAATAAATGCAAGAAATATGCACAAAATTCTTCTAAAGAGGGACCTGTTCTTTAATATAGGCTTCAGGGGTACATAGTCATTCAGGCCATGTCCACTATCTGCCTTAAGCATTACAATCCATTTGGCTTCCAGAGCCTCTGTCTTGTTGCGGACATTGCCGCCCCTGATATTTCATACACCCTCCTTATTACAAGAAATTTAAAAGTATGTTCATAGTCAGTCTCACTAACATGTTTAGATAGTGCACTTACTCTGTCCTTTATATTAATGTGGTACACATGTTCCCCAATCCGATCTTAAAACACTCTTGTCAGTTTTGCCAACATGAAATTTCAAACATTTCAAACAATGGGCAAGATACACTACATATTTGGTGTTACATGAAGCAGAAACATTAAAATTATACTGTCTTTTCATCTGGATGCATAAACTTGGTACTAATGTCCAAGAAACTACAAAAATTATAATGCCTACACATAGTCAAACCTCCATTTTCTAAGGCATTAGCCTTACTCCTTGGGAAACATCCCTTTCTTTTAAGGGAGAGCTCATTCCTGAACAAAAGTCGAGGTTGTTGTTCTATAATGTTACTGACACCCTTATCAGATGTCAGAATTCCCCAATTTTTCCTAACTATGCCCATGTAGGTCTGTACATCAGACAAATAATAGAAGGGCATTCTGAGCATCCCTTTGTTATTAGTGTTACTAGCTTTCCTAGTGACCTGCCTCTTAGAGAAATATAGTTGTGCCACTGAGTCTCTGAGTCTGGTTACCTCCTCTACATTATTCTTCACCATCTGGCCATCATAGCTCCATTAATTCATTGGTAATACCTTCAGTAGATCTCAAGAAGTCAGACTCCCTCCCATTGAGCCTAGAGGCTCTAAAAGCCTGGATGTTCATCGTGTTTCACTGTTGCAGTCATGACTGTAGGGTTCTCCCCTGCCAGCAGGCAGTCCTCGGTCGGCCAGAATCCCAAAGTCTGGGTCCGGCGTCGGCTGTTCAGCCATGCTCCCTGACGTCAGAGCGCCAGGAGTACAAAGCTGACAGCCTACGCCATGTTCTCCAGTCTTTCTTGCCGTGCGGTGATAGCAGTTCGCAAGTGCCGGTCGGCTGACTCCTGACAATTTTTTATAAACGTACTTCAGTCCGAAGACTTTCTTCTCCTACTCAAAGCCAAGTACCCCGTTGGGGAAACTTTTTTCTTGCTCCAGTCCGATGTCAGAAAAAGTTAATAATTGTATTTCATGTGGGAAGCAAATACCTAATAAGGATTTTCATTCTTACTGTATTCTTTGCTTACGCCCTGACCACGACGTAGCTAGTTGTCGGTTTTGTGCTAGATTCAATCAACGTACGATTAAACGAAGGTACGATTTTGCATTTCATTACTTCGGTAGGCGTTTTAATTATAAAATGTCGTCTGATACGGTTCCGGCTACCGGAGTTCACAAACGACGCAAGGATAAAGACAGTCCTCAGAGGTCCAAATCAGACTATGTTGTACAAGCAGAGCCAGCTTCAGGTTCGGCCGTAGTCAGTGAGGCGCTTTTGCAGCCCCTGTCGTCGGCCATTTTGGAACCGATGGCCGAAACGGACTCCCACGAGGAGCCAACTAGGCCTTTGAATATTTCTGTTGCAGGACCTTCGGACAATGCTCCTTCGGATGGGTCCGGAGCCACTTTGCAGGTACCGGTTCCGAAGGGGTTTTCAGGCCTACTCAGCTTCTAATAAAGGCAAAGCCAAAGACAAAGGCAGACTCCTTCCAAATCAAAGACTGCAGCCCAGGCCTCTTCTGATCCAGCACCCAAGTCTCAGAAACAGTTACTTAAGATGGCGGAGGACTTGCTTACTATGGTTAGGGGTTCACATCCCCCTTCAGATAAAAAGCCAAGGGAGGAAGTTTATTGTGACTCCTCTGATCAGGCTTCTGTTTCTTCAGTTTCTTATTCTGACCCGGAATAATCTTTCCCTCCTTATGAGGATTCTGATGCTGAGGAATCCATTCCTTCAGCTTCTTCCCCTGAGGATTTCTCTTTTGGGGAAACTTTGCATGAAATGAGGGAACATTTTCTCGGAATCTAAGAAAAGACTAAGGGATTTTCTTCTTTTTCCCCAACATAGACCCCTGGCTATTCCTCCTATTTTGGATATTGTGGATGATGCTTTTTCGGAGGCTAACTTAACTCCAGACTCTCTTCCTCCAGCTCCTGTTAAGCCAGACAGATATTATAGGGTTCCTGATTCCCACCAGTTTTTATACAAGAATCCTACTGCTGACCCTGAAACCATTTTTCAGGGTCCTAAGGGGGTTAAGGCCGCTTCTGCTAAAAACCCCATTCCCACTGAAAAGGATTCCAGATCTTTAGAAAGATGGGGCAAAAAAAGTGTACACTTCTGCTACTTTATCTATTAGGGCTTTAAACTGTCAGTTTCATATGCTGAAATACCAGCAATTTCTCCTGTCTGTTTTAAAACAAAAGCTAACTTCCATTTCCGACTGTGCAGAGGATAAGGAATTACATGACTTAATGCATGCCACTGAACAAGTTGGAAAGCATGGTTTACACTGTGGATTTGATGCCTTAGAGGCTTCTTGTAGGGCTGCTGTCTCTGGCACAGTCATTAGAAGGCATGCATGGTTAAAGGAACAAAATTTGCCAGATCAAGTAAAGGCTAAATTATTGGATGCACCTGTTCAGCATAATGTTTTGTTTGGATCTAAAGCTGAAGAGGTGATAAAGAAGATGGAGGACAAGGCAAAATCCATGCAAACAGTTTAAGATTTCTTACAAGTACAGCCACCCAGATTTAGTAGGAATTGGCCTACAAAAAATTGGTCCTTTCCCAATTCAGACAGGCCTCAGAGGGGTAGATACAGACGCTCCCGAGGAAGGCCTCAAACGCAAGCCTCTTATAGATCAAGACAGTGGACTGCTTCCACCCCTAGGGGAGGAGAGGACAGGTCGCAAGCTCATAGAAAACGGACTCAATGACTCCCTCTGTTGGGCTGCAGGAACTTCTTGCCTGGAAGCCCCTCTCGGAGGAAAACTTTCTCTTTCACCTAAATTGGACTCGTATAACCCAAGACAAGTGGGTTCTGGATGTGGTTTCAAGAGGTTACAAATTCCATTTTCATACCCTACCAAGACCAAGCGGATGGCCAGATCTTCCAAAACATCAATGGTTAGAGGCCTTAAACCAGGTGGAAGCTCTCCTGGCTATGAAAGCCATAGAACTAGTTCCACTTTCAGAGACGGGACAAGGTTTTTACTCAAGGCTCTTTCTAGTCCCCAGGAAGCAAAATCCATGGAGACCCATTCTGGATCTGACAGTCTTGAACACTTTCCTTGAGATACCAAAATTCAAGATGCTTACTCTACAGCAGCTACTTCCAATGCTGACCAAAAATGCATGGATGGTAACTTTGGATTTAAAGGAGGCATACTTACACATTCCAATCAGGCAGGAATGCAGAAAATACCTCGGGTTCAAGGCCGGATCGAGGCACTATTAATTCTCTGTGCTGCCCTTTGGATTGTCTACTGCGCCCAGGGTCTTCACCAAATGCCTGGCTCCAGTAGTAGCTTATTGCAGAAGCAAGGGAATTCAAATTTACCCTTATCTGGATGACTGTCTTATTCAGGCGGACAGCAAGGATGTCTTACTCCAGCATCTAGAGTTTGTTCAAAATCTTCTCAAGTTCCTGGGATTCACTGTAAACATAAAGTCAAATTTGACACCCTCACAACATATAATTTTTCTGGGCGCTTCTCTAAACACAACAACCCAGATGGCATTTCTGACATACGAAAAACAATTACAGCTGGCTTCAACTTTCAAAACCTTGGCAACATTAACTCTGCTATCTGCAAGGAGATTCCTGCAGGCTTTGGGTTACATGGCCTCCTGCATCCTTCTCGTACCATATGCAAGACTACATATGAGGAAAATACAGTGGTACCTAAAAAGTGTATGGTCTCAGCATTGCCACAGTTTAGACATACAGATCTCCATCCTGCCTTGTCTCCAAAAGGAATTCCTTTGGTGGTCCAAGGCATGTACTCTAAACAAAGGAAAACCCTTCTTGTCTGCCTTCTGCCACTCGGATACTAACCACGGATGCCTCAGATTATGCATGGGGAGCCCATTTTCGGGGCAACTGTCTGCAGGGCCTTTGGACAAAGGATCAGAAGCACCTGCATATCAATTTAAAGGAAATGTTAGCCGTTCAGAAAGCTCTATTGCCCTTCAGGAATCTTCTACAACCAGGACAACTACTGATACGGACAGACAACACCACAGTTGTGGTACATAAACAAGCAAGGGGGATCTCATTCCTATCCCCTTTGGAGACTAGCCATGACTCTTTGGAACACAGCTCTAGCTTGCAAACTGGACCTTCAAGCTCAATTTCTACCAGGGAAGCAAAGCTTCTTGGCAGACAGTCTGAGCAGAAACCTATCGGACCCACACGAATGGATGCTGGACACCGAAATATTCAGGATGATTACAGCAGTCTGGGGATGTCCTCTCATAGACCTCTTTGCATCCCACCTCAATCATCAACTACAGATTTTTTGCACCAGGACATTCCATGAAGTAGCTTGGAAAGTGGATGCTCTATCATTCAGTTGGAGAAACCTCTCTGGGTATGCCTTTCTGCCTCTTCCTCTTCTTCCACGGGTATTATTAAAGATCAAACAGGACAAGCCCAAGATAATAATCAATCTTGCTGGCCCCAAATTGTCCTCGACAGTTTTGGTACCCAACACTGAAAAACCTTTGTCTGGAGCCTCCTTGGGTTTTACCTCAGACTCCGAACCTTCTGTCCCAACACCAGGGTCAGGTTCTGCACTCCCATGTCAAAACTCTCAGCCTGGTGGCCTGGTTAATCCAGGGTCTTTGATTCATTCTCTCCTACCCAAGCAGGTTATGGATGTCATTTTAGAAGCCAGACGTCCTAGGACTCGAAAATCTTATGCAGGAAAATGGAAAAGATTTTGTTCCTGGATGCAGGCTCAGGATTCTGATCCTCTTATTCCTAACATTCTTCTGATTTTACTTTACCTTTCAGACCTCTTACATAAGGGTCTCCCTTTCTCTTCAGTAAAGATACATGCCTCTGCTATTTCTGCTCATTATAATACAGACCCTCCAATCTTTTCCCACCAGCTCATGAGACAGTTTCTCAGAGGAGCTAAGAACTTAAGGCCCCCTAGATCTCCTCCCATTCCTGCTTGGGATCTCAACTATGTTTTGGAAAAACTCCCCTTGCCTCCTTTTGAGCCTGCTGCCACTGCTGACATCAAGTTTTTATCTTGGAAGACAGCTATCCTGTTAGCTCTGACCTCTGCCAGGAGAGTCTCAGAGTTGCAAGCTCTCATGGCTGTGGAACCTTATATTATTTTTCATCAAGACAGGGTGTCTTTAAGGACTAATCCTACTTTTATGCCTAAGGTGATTTCCAAAGTGGCTTTAAATCAGACTATTCACTTGCCAATTTTTTTCCCCACTCCTCAAAATAAGGGGGAAAGGATCTTGCATTCCTTGGATGTACACCGACAACTACGTTTTTACCTGGACAGAATCAAGGACATCAGGAAATCAGAGCAATTGTTTGTTTCTTATGCTTCAAGTTCCCATGGTAAAGCTATTTCAAAACAGACCATTTCCAAATGGATTGCTCATGGAATCAGATTTTGCTATTCACACCATGGAAAGCAAATCCCAGGGAGTATAAGGACTCACTCTACCAGAGCTGCTGCCACTTCAGCTGCCTTCCTCAGGGGAGTTCCTACCAAAGACATTTTGGAAGCTGCAACTTGGAGTTCAGTGCATACTTTTTCCAAGCACTACAATCTACCTCTTTACTCTAAGTCTAGGGCAGGCTTTGCTTCTGCTGTTTTGCAGGGCCTTTTAGCCGCCCCCTCTTCTTTATGACCACCTCCCTTTTATTCTGCTTTGGGATTCAATCCTACAGTCATGACTGCAACAGTGAAACACGATGAACATAGTACAGTTGTGTACACTTACCATAAATGTATATGTTCGAGTGTCTTCACTGTTGCAGTCTGGGTTTCCCTCCCTCCTGTCCCCTCTTATTTTTTCTTTTGTGTGGTTCCCTTCTTCACCCTTCTTTTGAGGTGTATTTGCAAAGGGTATGGGATCTTTCTCATTTTGGAGCACCTGACATCTGGGGCAAGAAAAACTGGAGAACATGGCATCGGCTGTCAGCTTTGTACTCCTGGCGCTCTGATGTCAGGGAGCATGGCTGAACAGCCGACGCCGGACCCAGACTTTGGGATTCTGGCCGACCGAGGACTGCCTGCCGGCAGGGGAGAACCTTACAGTCATGACTGCAACAGTGAAGACACTCTAACATCTACATTTATGGTAAGTGTACACAACTGTACTTTCCTCACCACACTCTTGAAAATATATGAGGGTTGCATACTATCCTAGTAAACGATTGACATGACATGGTTTCCTGTATTGTTTTGTGTACAGTCTATTATTCTCATCTACCAAAACTGCCACATCCAAAAAATGTATGACCTTGTCAGAGTATGTAAATGTGAACCTTACAAATGCACTACTTTCATTAACATACTTGATAAATTCAGTTAACTGTTGTGTAGTTCCACTCCACACAATAAAAAGGTCCTCTACAAACCTTCTGAAAAAGAGTTGTATTTGCTGAAAGGACCTAAACATATTTTCAGATTCCCAGACCACCATTACAGCGTTGGCATAGCTGTTGGTGCACAGTGCCCATAGCTATGCCATTGTTCTGCCAATAAAACACATCCCCAAATAAAAATACATTACAACATAACACTATCTCAAGCAAATCCTTGATGAGTTTGATATGTCTGGCTTCAAAACTAGAGTATGTCCCAAGAAACACCTCTATACTGTCTATACCCAGATCATTCGGAATCATGGTGAAAAGTGATTCTACGTCCATGGTGACCAATCCCGATCACTCAATGCTGTATATATAGCCAACCTGCTGGCAGACTGATTCAGTGAAAACTTCACCCCCCCTGTCTCCCATCAGTAAACTAGAACATCCCCATCACCTCCCCCCCCCCCCCAATCATCAAGGAGCAGGCCTTTAATACCCTCTCAAAGGCAAAAATACAACCTCCATGGGACCTGACAGCATCCCTGGCTGCCTTGTACATGAACCCTGGGCATGTGCTGTCAGCCCAGTTAAGCACCCTATTCAACCAAAGCCTAAGCACTGGCTTCATCTCAGCTAAATGGAGGACTGCCACTCATCCCTCTACACAAACGTGGAGCGTTCACTGACCCAGTCAGTTATAGAACCCTCAGTCTAACTAGCCTGATCTGCAAGACCATGGAACCCATTATCATGGACCTTATAAAGAAGGACATTGGCAACCTCCAAATGCTTGACCCCACACAGGTTTTGTCAAAGGGCGATCATGCCTGTTGAACTTGGTTGATGCCTTTGAAACAGTCACCAAAGCCATGGACGAGGGGAAGACTGTGCACACTGCCTACCTTGACCTAGCTAAAGCCTTTGACACTATTTCCCACTCTGGCATAATTTTTAAACTCTCCCAGCTAGGCATCAACCCATATGTTACCAGATGGATAACTAACTGGCTCAATTGTAAAACCCACACAGTTAAAATAGGGGAAGCCACCTCCTAGCAGTAAATCCATAATGAGTGGCATACCCCAATGATTGGTCTTGGTGCCTCTACTGTTTGGGATATACTTTTCTGAGGTGCAAGCGAAAACCAGTGGTCTATGGCTAACCACATTTGCAGATGACTGCAAGCTGGACACAGTCTTAAATTCCCCTAGTGAAGTGGAAATTCTCCAAGAGGGCCTTATCCAAACTAATGACTGGTGCCAGAAGCATGGTCTCAAACTGAATGCCAAGAAATGCATCATTATCCCCTTTGGGGAAAATGGCATCCCCACTAATCGCATTAATAACAGTGTACTAAGCACGCAGTCAGTGATGAGAGACTTGGGCAACCAGGTTGATAGCAACCTGATTTTTGACCACCACATTGCCTCCATTGTACGGAAGGCTTTCTGCATAGCTGATCTCATAAGTAAGGGTATTTCATCCAGGAACAAGGAGGTCATAACATCCCTGTGCTCCTCCCTTGTCAGACCCATTATTGAGTACAATGGCCCCTTCTGGTCATCGTATTTCAAATAGAATTGTATCAAACACTGCCTTATAGACCACGGAGATGTTGCCACTTAGGAACTGTTACTTGTATGTAATGAATCATAACTGCAGTTCTTGAAGCTTTTCTGAGTTGTTTTCTTTTTCCAGCTGCATGTTTTTTTTTTTTTTTTTTTTTTTTTTGAGCAAGTCCTTGCACTTTAAGTTCTTCTAGGCAGTTTGTTCTAAAGATTTAAAACACTGCGTTGTATTCAGTAATATTTTGCATTACTAATTATGCTAAAAGGGGTACTGTTAGAAAGTTGAATGTGTATTGCTTAACATTGATTATGTTAAGGGGTCATCCCCTGCTCTGATTAGTAACACCGGATTCATTGATAATTGACTTTGTTTTGATTTGCAGTTTCTTGGAATAGCAGAAAAGGCTATTTCTTTTAGAATAGCATTGGTCCACTGTCTTAAGGCCAGCTATGGATCATGCCTGATCATTTTTCTGAGTTTCAATGTTTTGCTCCATATTGTTTGAACACCACTTTTTCTGATTTACCAGCTGCAGTGATTCTATGTATGCTTGTGTTCTAGGAAGCTGAATTTGTTTTCCTCTCTATTATGCTCATTTTGAAGCTTATAGATAAAAGTATTCAGTTATGGTACCGGGAATGAAGTCTACAAGTTCATTTTGATTCAGTCAGGAATTGACTGTTTTATGACTTTAGATTAGCAGGAAAATAAGTAGTCTGCAACTTTTCAGCAGCATCCTCTTTAAAAGAAGTGTTTTTTTCAGAAGGGTCCTGCTACAGCAAGGGAATGACATCTGTTGGTGGAAGAAGTTGTGATCATAGTAGTGGGCATTTTTAGGCATGTTCACTACACACAGCAATATAATTAAACTAGAACAGAGAAGATGAAGTGATGGATTTGTTTTTTGTAGGTTTTTGACTGCTAGTGGGTGTCATGAAAGTTCCCCATGGGCATATTTAATTGCACTTTTTATTGTCAGAAAGTGGCCAGATTAGTATGACAAAGGAACATATTTATAATTTTTTACTTTTTTTATATTTGTGAGATAGAGATATTTATTGGCAAAAAGTGAGAAAACGGGAATTGCCATTTGTTGGATCAGACATTTGGATATCTTTCTCACTTGAGCTGGTAGGGGCATAGCCCAATTTTAGAGAAACCTAGGAAATAAAAACTTCAAGTGACAACATTATAATGACGAAATCAGGGAGACTCGCAGTTACAGATTGTCATCATGATAATTCATCCTAAATGCAGTCAGACTTAACAGTTGTCAGTACACAGAAACCGAACAGTTTTGATGTGTATAAGCAGAGCTAAGATGAATTGAAATGGCATCGGAGAAGCAGGTTGAGTTGCTAGGATCTTAGAGTTTTTGCGATGTGACATTTCCAGTCTGTATAGTGAGTGCCTGCAGTCATTTTATAAATCTGTTTGTCTTCCAGTACCAGCTTTATCTCGTCATGGAGGAGCTGGAGTCTATCCTTTTAACCAGTGAGTGTAGTACAGATAATTAACCCTAGATAGAATGCCAGACAATCACAGGAGCACATACCCTAACATTCACATGAACATGTGCATTAATATAGGTGTAAACAATATCTCCGTTTTCAAAGGCTGAACATCGTGTAACAGGTTAGTCTGAAGTGACATGACATATCTAGATGTCTAAGAGGAGATGCATGCTAGACAGCTTTCTTGGGGGAGATATTGGTTATTCGGCTTTTGTGTAGGGGAGATTTAGGTAAAGAAAGAAATGCTGTAGGGTAGTGAAGACTAACTTTGAACATACTGCAGTATCATTTGGAAGAAAAAAGGGAGAAATATGAGAAAGAGAAATGTTACATGATTTATAAGAGATTATAAAGCTTTTTTTCTGTGCTTCGAGTCAGAAACCGACTTGCACTTCATCAGTTTCTGAGCATTAGGAAGCATAACTTGAAAAACTGTAGATAGACACTTTTACAGGTGACAAGTCACACTGACTCCCACTTGTGTAGAGCTTGGCCCCCTACACCCCCCTCCCCCCCGTCAGCATATTTGTATATGTATATCACCTCCATGGTCACACCAAAGTGGGGGGAAGTGAAGGAAAAAACACTGGAGTGCACCTCTGGCTTACACAGTGCAGCTGGATATGGTTTCACTAAACTATGATAAAAAAATGAACAAAAGCTCCTCTCTTGCTAATGTCCCAGTGAAATGCACACATTTAGATTTAGAAGTTTAAGTACTGAAATACATAACAGAAAGATGGCACTATTTATGAAAGAGGTTATAAAATATTTAATTTTATAGTCAAAGGTTTTGCTCTGATCAGAGCACAGTGAATGATCTGTGATGAGAGCCTTTACTGTGGTCTCCACACGGATTTATAAAGACAGTAGTGGGATTTCCTACATTTTGACTTTCTGGCAAGTGTTTTAGCTTGCCTATTTCAATGAATTCCTTGGATTTTGTTAGCAGCAGTCCCTTACACAGCATTTTAAGATATATTTAAATGTAAGGCTTGAATGTATCGCTTATTTAGTGTTTTGTGTAGACTTAGAATTGTTTTAAGCTTCAGGCTCTAGCAAAATGACATTTGTCATCATTGACTTGAAAACACATGCATGACTGACTCATTAACCACTAATTTCGTAAGAGTTTTTGTATCTACTCTGTTAAAATCAGTGACCTACATAAAATTTTTTTTTCTTAGTCTGTAAGTCTGGGCTGTAGTAAGCCCCTCCCTTGTTCAAACTGCCTGTGTCATATAATGGATGATTTTGGATTTGGCAAATGAGAGAAATTGTGAAGATTTCCAACACACACACACACACACACACACACACACACACACACACACACACACACACACACACACACACACACACACACACACACACACATTCTCAAATGTGTTGCAAGAAACTGCTGAAACTACTTCAAGCAGAAAAAAGATGAGTAATACTTAAATTGTGTTTTCTTTGAAGCATTCTTGTGATTGAACTGAAGGGAGGACACTACTGTGTTGAAATATAACTGATATTTTGGTGGCATTGCCCATTAAAATGAACAGCACATGAGGTTGGAAAGGAATAGCAACTGTGAGTATTCTTGGGGGCAAGCATCTTTTGTTACACAGATTTGTTAGTACAGGGTGCCCTTGATTTTTTAGTGTATGCAACTTATGATCAGATTTATGATGGCCGTAATAGTGAGACATACATTATTAATTGCCTATGCATTCTTATGGTTCGTGTAGTTCAGTAGTCTGCTGTATAGTACTGTAGACTGGATTTTTGACTTAAGTTGTCAGAACAGAGCCCCATCACAAGTCAACGGACAAGCTGTACTTTCATGTTTAGTATGTTGATGAACTGTGATTTGGTCTGGGATGTACTGACTTTTGCAAAACTAAAAGCAAATAATGCATTACAGTGCCATTTGACATTCATGTCAGAGGTTATCTGTAGAATAGAGTATGTGTGCTGCATCTTTAAGAAGCATTCCAAGGACTGAACGTGCATAGAAATAGTCAGGAAGTGCAGGTTCATTGCCATTTTGTGAGTGCTGCCAGAAAGTGAGCATGTATTGAGTGTAATAGCCAGTTTGTTCACAAGTTTATCTAAGTTAAAGTTATCAAGCCTCACTCCTGATGTGTTTGTACATAATAAAGCTGCTTGAACAGAACCCATGAAGTCTCGTCTATTGTATCCTGACTAGACGAGCAACATGGTGTCAGAACCGGGATTCCACAGAAAAGAACCAGTAAAGAACAAAAGGTAATAAACTTGCATGAACAGTTTATGGTTGTGTCTTTCGGCTTTTCCCGGTTAGGGGTCGCCACAGCGGAACTCCTGTCCGCTAATGAGTGGCAGTAGATTTTTACGTGCCGAGTTGCCAGCCCTGACGCACAACCTTCAACGAAGGTGCCCCCATTCAGGCATGTCTCCACACAGAAGACGCGTTGGCTAAGAATTGAACAGTGTATATTATAAAAAATATAAAACTGAGCATTACAAGGGCACAAAACCGCATTATTAAGCAAGCGAGTGGCACAAAAGGTTTAAGATTTAAGATATTTGATAAATGATGGTCAGAAAAGCACATAAGGGATTTGAAATTACCTCAGAATTGCAAAACAAGTATGTTTAAAACAAAACAGGCATGTTTAGAGTAAAATGAGCACAAGAAAAGTACACTGGTCATGAAAAGACATTAAATGAGCAAAACGAATATAATGGCAAAAAGGGCATGTTAAGCGTAAATAAAGCAAGGCGACTACATGTTTTTTGGCCAAGTACTCTATTTTGGCACAACTACTACTACGTATTGTATTCAGAGCATAACTAGAGTTATTTGAAGTATCTCAGTGTGTAAAAGTGCTTACAGTGTGCACTTATTACTGTGCATTTATTCTGAAGAGTTTGTGTACAAAGTGCAACTATTTTGTAAAGTGCAGTCAAATATAGCCATTTTGAAAAGTTTCTTGTGTTGGGTGTGTCTATTCACAAAGTGTCGCCATTACAGAGTGTTTCTTGCACTGTAAAGAGATGTTTAGCAAAGTACCACCATTTGGGGGAAGTTTCAGTGTGCTGTGTACTGTTTATTTGCAAAGTGCAATTACTTTGTAATGTTTCTTACTCTGAGCTTCTTCTGCCCAGTTCATTCGCTCAGTGCAGTTATTTTGAGATGTTTCTTACACTGATAAGAGGTGGTTTCTTACAGTACAGTAATTTCAAGACTATTACAGTGCCCGATAGACTTATTTTGCAAAGTTCAGTTTTTCAGAGGCTTTTTCTGCTATTGGGCAAAGTTACAAATACTGGCATATGTGTATGTTTGTGCGTATTTGCAAAAGTCTTCACTGGTATGTGTTAATATGACAGATTTCTAAAGCCCTCACCACTTGTGTTTGATCAGTATATTGCAGAGAATTGGAGAATATTTGAACAAGAGTACAATATTTTTATATAAGCAGCTTATTCTGACAAAGATGCATGCACTAGGGCATTCATTTTCCTAAACTTAGCTAGGTCAGAGGCCATTGAAAGAGAGCGTTCAATTTGTCTATGCAGCAGTATATGAGGGAGAAAGTAGTCATATAGTTGTATAGGCTGAATCAAGGGAAGACCCTGAGTGTTTGAAGAGCAAATTGAGGGAAATGCGTAACCCCCCAGACGGTTATTACATTAGAGAGGCATTTGTTTTACATGAGATCAGAAACTTTTGCAGCTTATATAACTGACCTCAGAAACAAAGCTAAAGTGTGTTGGTTTGGTGACTTAAAAAGTCGACTTGATAAAGGACAGGCTCATGTGTGGTGTTAATATTGCTGCTGTGAGAAATATTTTGCTTTGTGACAGTGATTTAACCTAGAGTAAAACTACTGACATTTGTCAGATCCATGAAGTTATAGAATGGCACACAAGTATGCTTGCAGCTGATAAGAGTATGGTTTCAGCAAGCTCCAGAGCAAATGTAGACAGCATGCAACAAGTGGCGAGCAAAAGCAGGCCTAAGCACATGGCAGCCACAGCACCTGCTAGTTCACTAGGGAAACCACATGGTTTTCCAGCAAGTTCTATGAAAGGAGCATGCTCAGTGCAGTACAAGCGTGGGTCAGCAAACAAAACCCAAATCCAGCTTTATTATTAACTGTCGCAATTGTGGTGCACTTTATGAGTCTAAAAGAGAGAGATGCTTAGCATTTGGTCAGCAATGCCACAAGTGTTTAAAAGAAAAAAAAAGTTTTGCAAATCAAGTAAACCTCACACAGTTATAAAGAAAGGTCACTCAAAAAAGCAAACTGATCAAGTGGAGTTGCAGCAGTCCAATTTTTGTATAGTTGGTGTATCAGTTCTTGGTGAAAAGGTTGATGCAATGAACTTGTTGGCAAAAAATTAAGTATTTTGTACTGTCCAGATCAATGCGAAATCCACAAAGTTCAAGGTAGACACTGTTTCAGAGTGTAATGTTATGTCACCAGATACTTTTGCTAACGTGACAACTAATGAACAACTCTGTATGGCTAGTTGTGCAAAACTTGTTGCTTGTGGAGGTGAGGAAATTCAAACCCAAGATTCAGTAGTGCTTTCATGATACTTGGCAAGGAACTGTTGCAGCTTGTTATTCTATGTAGTTCGAAGACCTCTGCAGTCATTATTGGGTTGCGGACACAGTTTGAGAATGAATCTGCTTTCTTTTATTAACGTTCATCATATAAGCACATCTCCTAGTACCAATTTTACTGAAGCAATTTTCTCAGCGTATGTTGATATTTTTGATGACAAGTTGGGCAAACTTCCAGTTGTATAGTCCATGAAGTTAAACCCAGAGGTCAGTCCAGTATTCAGACCGGCAAGAAAAGTTCTGATAGCTTTGCAGAATAAAGTCAAAGCTCAGTTGGATAAAGTCATGCACCAGGGTGTAATTTGGCCAGTCACAGAACCAACTGAATGGGTGTTGTCCATGGTAGCAGCCCACAAAAAAGGCTCGGACAAAATCAGAATATGTATTGAACCAAGAGATTTGAACAAAGTATTAGAGAGACTGTATCATCCAATGCATAGAGCTGAGGAAGGCACTTTTTTTTATTTTGTCTTGGATGCAAAAAGTTCATTTTGGCCAAGTGATGCTTGATCACAAATCCTCATTACTAACTACTTTCAGTACCTCGTTTGGCAGATGGAGTCCTCAGGATGCCATTTGGAATAAACTCTGCAAGTGAAGTCTTTCAGCTTGCAATGGAGCAAATTTTTTCAGGTTATCCTTGTGCCATAATAGTAGATGATTTATTGGTTGGAGGCAATGGTGAAGCAGAGCATGACCGAAGCTATAAGAGAGTTCTAGACCGAGCATGTGAAGTGAACTAAAAGCTCAATCCTCTGAAGTGAAAATTAAGACTACCAGAAGTTACATATGTAGAGACAAAAGAAAGACTTTGGAGTGATTAAGTATAATTTTTTTGCATTTTCTTGCCGCCTTTAGCTAATTCCACCTAAAACACAGATTTTTTTAGTTTCTGTGATTTAAAAAGCTTGTTTCAGCTACATATTGCACTTATTTTACTGCCTGCATAACAAAGTTGTTTTTGTGTTTAAATTGCCTGTTTAACTGTTGTAGGCTACACACTCGAGTGTGATAGCCATTTCTGTGCATTTAAAGTGTTTTTTTAATTGTATCTGCTTTATTTTCTGAAAAAAAATATATACTTGTTTTCCCGCCTTTCTAAGCTAGTATAGTCCAGTTTTCAGGTTAATGCTGAATTCAGGGCTGTGTTACAAGTTTCTGTGTTTGCCCATACCTTACTTGGATATAAGGAAGTTTCTCTGTTCACCTGTGCTAATTTCTATCTCTTTCATTTCCCTGCTATAAAACCCGCATTAGAGCAGTTTTACGCGGTGGGCATTGCCGGTTAGCTAGGGGTCAACTATTCCCGGTTCCACAAAGTCTGCTCTTCAATTTTTCCCTTGTAACTAGACAAACTTTCAATGTAGTCACTCAAACCATTCACTTCTCAGCTCGGCACTTGCTCAAAACTCATAGCAAGCACTAATAAACCTTAGCAGTAGACCCCTCCCTCTATACTGTAGAGAAGGACAAGGCTCTCTATTCAACCTTACCAGCCAATCAGTGAAACTGCTCACTGTACCTATCCAGACATGTCCAAAGGGTAGTTTCAGGTGTACTCTCCGGTCCAACTGGTGAATCTGGGCATTTTGAGGCAATGTTGCAACTGCCTCATGTACACAGACAACCCTCTCTTCCTACCACCAAACACTAATACATGTGAGAGATGCAATTATACAGCCAAACTGGAGGCTAAGCTCTCTCAACCCAAGAATTGACCAGACAGTCAAGAGGAGAAGGGAATTACTTGCATCACACCACCAGTCTCACATAGACCTATGAAACCAGCATCGGCAAATAAACACACACCAATACACAAAAACATACCCGGAGGCTCTAAATAAAAATCTGCAAAAGCAGCAGAGACCTCCAAAGCAGACATCCAAGCAACCTCCACCCCTCCCAACACAAACCATGAAACACATACTTCACAAAACCAGTGTGCCATGCAATCACAGCCCTTAAGGTAAAATAACATACCCAACACTCTAGTAATAGGTGACTATAGTCGGGCACACTGACGTCCCTCTCACTAGGCTGAACAAGGAAGGTTACTGTCAGCTGCCTGTCGGGTGCCAGGATCTGCCACATAACACAAGCACTCGGGTCACTCCAGAACAAGTACAAATACGACTCGGATAACCTTTCAACAATTGGCTAAGCTTCTGGTGTCATTCAAAGGGGATCCAGTGTATGTCAGCCTGGGATGACATGCTCGACAAGCCACGCTGCTTTGCTAGAGGTGGCTTGCACCTGTCACACTTAGGCTTTCAAATACTGGCCGAGGCTCTTGCCACCTCCATAGTGCCTTTTTTAGGCAAGGCTCAAAAGGCAAACTCACTGCTGTAAATAGCACAAGTAACACAAAACTGAGGGTAATGCTACTCAATGCTGGAAGTCTAAACCTCAAAATGCACACCCTCGAGGCACTCCTCAGTGTGGAGAAAATCGATATATGTGCAGTAACAGAAGCCTGGTTTAAGGCTGCAGAGAGCACCCCAGAACAACCAGGCTACAACTCGTACTATACATTTTGGCCACAAAACCCGGACCGAAATTCAAAAGGCGGGGGCATATCCGTATTCATCAAGGATACCCACACCTCCAGATTAGTAGCACAGCATGATGCTTCAGAGATCATCCACGTGCAACTAACAATGGGTAGAACTGCAATTAAAATTGTAGCTTGCTACAGATCACCCACCATGTTCCAGGACCCCCATTCCGCATTTCTGGAAACTCTGGGAAACATAAAGGTCCTACCAAACACCCTGACATTGGGTGATTTCAATTACAAATCAACTGCATATTGCACGTATGGCTGCTGCACGGCTCCAAAAGTCCCCAAATACAATCCAAAACAAAATGAGCCAGCAGAAAGTGTGGAAATCCCTTTTAATGAAATAAAAAAATAAAATAAATACATCATAACATAGAGGGGAAAAAAGAAACCTACTACCTGCCCCAAACCGGTTTCGGCTGTAATAGCCTTCTTCAGTGAGAAAAACAGTCATAGATGCATACCTACATTTATATATATCCTACAAAAGCTGTTCATTGGTTCATCATAAATTATCATTAAGTCCAGGAGGAAACAATGCTCCTAACTTAATAATCCATTTGCATTCCTTAAAATTAAGTATATTATGCCATCCTGATTTGTCCCTATATTTACCAACAATGCAGTCAATGATAGTAAAATGGAAAGAAGCAGTGTTATGTTTGCACATATGTTTATATAAAGCATTGGTGGAGTGTTTGTTTTTGAGATCACTAATATGCTCCCCAATTCTAAGACGAAAGGGTCTGGATGTTTGGCCCACATAAAATGAGGAACATGAACAAGTGACTAAGTAGACTACCCAGTCTATGCTACAATTGTCCCAGAACTTGATATTAAAAACTACAGATGTATTCCTACTGCTAAATTCCTTGGTTTTATTAATCCTAGAGCAATGGGTGCAGTGTCCACATGGCATACAAACCTATAAGTGCATCTCCTGTTAGTGTCTGTTGAGTGGGGGCCATTGATCTCTTTTCTACCCTCTTATAATGACTAAAGAGGGAACCTAATGTACGTCCTCTCCTAAAGGAAAAGGAACATCTATTACCCAAAAATGGGTTTAATCTGTCCTCTGCCAAAAGTATGTGTGCACAAACGTAACCCTGCTTCTTTCCATTTTACTGTCATTGACTGCATTGTTGGTAAATGTAGGGACAAATCAGGATGGCATAATATACTTAATTTTATGGAACGCAACTGGATTATTAAGTTAGGAGGATTGTTTCCACTTGGACTTAATGATCATTTATGATGAACCAATGAACAGCTTTTGTACGATATATATAAATGTATGTATGCATCTATGACTATGTTCTTCTCACTGAAGGCTATTACAGCCGAAACCAGTTTGGGGCAAGTACTAGGGTTCTTTTTTCCCTCTATCTATGTTATGATGTATTTATTTTATTTTGTTATTTTATTTCATTAAAAGGGATTTCCACACTTTCTGCTGGCTCATTTTGTTTTGGATTGATTTCAATTACCCAAACATTAACTGGGAGAACTACTGAAGTACTAACTCCCTTGCCCAACATTTCCTAGAATTTATAAACTCAAATGCCCTGGATCAACTGGTCAACACCCCCACCAGAGGTGACCACATATTGGACTTGGTCATCACCAACATGGGCGACTGGTGTTCCACACTGGAGGGTCAACCCCTCACTGGTTAGATCTGACCATAAACTAATCACTCTGGATATCCACATTCCGCTCCACCCCCGGTCAAAGAAACCACCGTGAAAAACTTTTCAAAATCAAACTTCACGTTACTCAAGACCAAGGTGGAAAGTTTTAAATCCCCCATGCTAAAGGATAACGTTGCCCAAGCTGCAAAATACTGTACTAATGCACTCTATGGGCACCTACAAGAATGCATGGATCGTGCTGTCCCAAGCAAAACCAAGACTCACTCCTCCAAGAAAAGGAAACCAGTCTGGTGGACACCTGCCATAAACAAGCTATATAATTGAAGGAGGAAACTAGTACAGAAAAGAGTAAAATCCCAAGAGGGGAAGACCTCCCTGATCAGTATCAGCAAGAAACTACGATCCCTCATAAAATTATCCAAGGCTAGCTTCGAAAGAAAACTTGCCAAGGACTCCAAAGATAACCACAAGGCATTCTTTAGCTATGTCAAGAATCTAAGTGGCAATTCCCACATCTGCCCGGAGTTGGTGCAGAATTTCACAAAATACACTGAACCGACCGATATCGCCAACATCCTGGCAGACAGGTTCAGTGCAAACTTCAACCCCCTGTCACCCCCTAAAAGAGCCCATAACCATACCAGAAGAATGTAGTGCCCCTGAAATCACACTCTGGTTAAAACGGCCCTCTCCAAAGCCAAAAACACAGCATGAATATGACAAGACTGTGTCCCAGGCTGTGTCCTACACAAGCTCAAAGATGAACTAACCCCTCACCTAAACACACTGTTCAAACTCAGCCTCTCCACAGGCTACATGCCCATAGAGTGACACACAGCAACGGTTATTCCGCTCCACAAAGATGGAGCAACAACAGACCCTGGGAACTATCGCCCTATAAACCTGACTAGCTTGGTCTGCAAGGCTATGGAGCGCATCATCATGGATCTCAAGAGACATTGGGAACCTCCAAACACTGGACCCTACCCAGTTCGGCTTTAAGGGCAGATCATGCCTCTTAAACCCGGTGGACTTCTTTGAGACAGTTACCAAGGCTATGGATGAGGGAAAGGTGGTCCACACAACCTACCTAGACCTCGCAAAGGCCTTTAACACCATTCCCCATTCTGGTATTATAGACAAGCTCACCACCCTGAACATGGACCCCTCCATCACGAGATGGGTTGTCAACTGGCTCATGGACAGAACCAATATGGTAATAGTTGCTGGAGCTAGGTCGGACTCTAAACCAGTTATAAGTGGCATTCCCCAGGGCTCAGTCCTTGGACCCATCCTGTTCGGCATATACTTCTCAGAGGTACAGGCAAGCACAGGACTATGGCTGACCAAGTTCGCAGACTACTGCAAACTAGGGGCTATAACTGACTCTCAGGCTGACACGGACATCCTCCAAAAGGATCTCACTGAGACAGATACTTGGTGTCAAAACCATTGCCTCAAGCTAAATGTCAAAAAGTGCACAGTCATCCCTTTGGATACAACACAGTACCCACAAACTAACACATACCGCCTACTTAGAGGTGATCTCTGCCTGACCTACAAGGCCATGTCCAACCCAGAGTTGATGGACATGCTCCACCTAAAGAAAACCATATCCCCTCGATCCACATGGTCTAGGGATCTAAACCTCACCACAATAATAAATAGGACGTGCTGGAGGGATAGATTCCTGTCCTAGAGACTTCCCATGCTCTGAAAGATTCCAATCTACATTAGGCAGAGCTCCTCACTAACACTCTTAAAGAGAAACCTTGACGAGTGGATGGGAAATAGGAAGTTTACCCCGGGGATCACTTCAGTGGCTCTGCTGGACAGAGGCACAAGGAGCTAATCTAAGGAGGTGGCAAAAGCCAACACATTCCGGCTAGGCTTATAAATGCCTTTGGAAAGTCAGCCTAGTACCTACCTATGAACCTTTTTATTTATCAGTACTGAATTGCAACCAGACCCGTCCAAGTAAGCAGCCATTCTTGAGACGCCAGCACCAGGTAATGTCCAAGCTCTCCAACACTTTCTTGGTGTGGTCACCTATTTAGGCAAGTTTATTCCAGACTTTAGTGAGTTGACAGCACCCTTTGAGAGAGCTAATGCACAAAAATGTTACATGGTCTTTGTTGGAACAGCACCAGAAGGCATTTGAAGACCTCGAGCATAAAATTGCCACCCCACCTACGTTAAAATGGTATGATGTCGGTAATCCAGTAACTCTTTCCTGTGATGCTTCAAAATTTGGTCTTGGTGCAGTCATTCTTCAAGAAGCCAGACCAGTAGCCTATGCATCAAAACTCTTACCCAAACTGAAATGCAGTATGATCAAATTGAGAGACCTTTTGGCTATAGTATGTGCATGTTCAATGTTTCATGATTATATCTGTGGTCAGGATACTCAGATTGAAACCGATCACCAACCTTTAGTTGGTATTTTAAAGAAGCTTATGCCTTGCCTCCAGCGAGATTACAAAGAATGATGCTCCATATTGCAAAAGTACAACTTCAAAATGGTCTATACAAAAGGCAAACTCGTTATCCAGATCACCCATAGGTACAACAGAACAGCTTCATGCAGAACAGCTTCATGCAGAGAATTTTGACTGATGTCATGGAAGTGTGTATTTTTTTCTAGCACGAGACTTGAGCTGAGAGATCATACAAAGACTGATCCAATTTTGCAAAAGCTTAATCACTACATTAATGTTGGAAGGCCATCAAAGCAATCTAGTGTACTACTTGGAAGTTAAAGATCCTACTTTGTAGAACCTGAGGGTGTGGAGTAGAGGAGAAATCTCAGACATATTCTTCCTGTATCAGAATCAATATCACAGCATTGTTCCTGTGATACAGACTCTAGATCTCGGAGCAATCCAGGTAATGTTCCTGTTGCAGAACATGTCTTTACCTCCAATTCCAGTACTGATGATGTTGCTGATGTCCCAGAAGTTGAACATTGAGCAGAGACTGTCCCATTTGCTAGAACTGATTCTGATTTCTATGTCGCACAATTTGGTCGTATTTTCAGACCTAGTGTGAAATCCATAGCAACCTGGACATAATTGTGTGTATGTATTTAGTTGTGTAGAATTAGATGACAAAGAATTATTTATATTGATTGTATGTCAATTAATCTGATTAGCATTGCATGATTTATTTCTCAAAGAGGGAGGCTGTAGAATAGAGTATGTGTGCTGCATCTTTAAGGTTCATAGCTAGGTACTAGGCTATCGGCCCAAGGGCCTACGTAAGCCTAGCCAACAAGGTTCCCTGGCTTACGCCACCCAAGAAAGTTATTTTCCTGTGCCACTGTCGAGCAGAGACACAGAAGTGATCCCCGGGGTGTATTTCCTATTTCCCATCCACTCATCAAGATTTTTCTTGAGTGCTAATGAAAAACTTTGCTCGACATAGATGGGTAGCCTGTTCCGGACTATGGGAAGTCACTGGGACAGGAATCTATCCCTCCAGCATATCCTGTTTATTGTGGTGACAAGGTTTAGGTCCCTAGAGCGTGTATCTCATAGGGATTGGGATTTCTTTAGGTGTAGCATGTCCAACAACTCTGGGTTTGACATAGCTTTATACGTTAGGCAGAGATCACCTCAGAGTAGGCGATATGCTACAGAGTAAAGCTGGAGTTTTTTGAGGTGGTCAGTGTAGGGCATTTGTTTGAGGCCAGTAATCCTCTTTGTGAGGTACTTCTGTGGCCTTTCCAGCTGCTGCAGATGTCTTGAGGTACATTCCAAAAGGGGCATTGTACTCTATAATGGATCTGAGTGTCGAGTAGAGGGGAATAACGACCTCTCTTTTTCCTGGATGACAACCCTTTTATGATGAGGTGTGCCACGTAGAAGGACTTCCTGACTACTGTGGTGATGTAACCATCAAAGGAGAGACTACTGTCCACCTGGGTCCCAAGGTCTCTTATCACACATTTGGTGTTAAGTAGATTGCTGCCTATGTGGTAGTTCATGAGTACAGAGTTTTTACCAAAGGGGATGACACTGTACTTTTGGCATTGAGCTTGAGGCCATGGCTCTGACACCAGGCATCTGTCTCTGCGAGGCCCTTCTGTCAGATGTCCACATCATTTGGGGACTTGACTATGGCTCCTAGTTTGCAGTCATCTGCGAACTTCGTTAGCCAGAGGCCTTCTGTGTTAGCCTGTACTTCAGAGAAGTAGATACCAAACAGGAGAGGTCCCAGGACGGAACCCTGTGGTACTCCACTTGTCACTGCTTTGAGGTCAGATTTGGAGTCTGCATCTTTTACAATGTGGGTTCTGTCAGTGAGCCATTTGGCAACCCATCTTGTGGTGTAGGGATTTATACCTAGTTTAGTGAGTTTAGCTGTAATTCCAGAATAGGGGATGGTGTTGAAAGCCTTGGCGAGGTCAAGATAGGCTGTGTGAACCACCTTATCCTCATCTACGGCTTTGGTGACTGCCTCAAAGAAGTTGATCTTGTTCAGGAGGCATGATCTGCCTTTCACAAACCCGCACTGGGTGGGATCCAGAGTTTGGTGGTTACCAATGTCTTTGTTTATGAGTTCCATGATAATACGTTCCATGGCCTTGCAGACCAGGCTCGTCAGGCTAATAGGTCGTTAATTCCCAGGGTTAGTGGTGGCTCCCCCTTTGTGGAGTGGGGTAACTGTTGCTGTGCACCATTCAGTGGGCACAAAGCCTGATGCGAGGCTGTTATTGAATATGGTGCTTAAGTGGGGAGCCAGTTCATTCTGAAGTTCGTGTAAAACGCAGCCTGGGATGTTGTCCGGTCCCATGGATATTGTGTTTTTGGCTTTAGAGAGTGCAGCTTTTACCTGCATAGTTGTGATTACAGGGACTCTGCATTCTTTCTGTATAGATATGGGCCCTTTAGGGGGTGAGGGGGGGGGGGTAAAGTTAGCACTGAGCCTATCTGCCAGGATGTTGGCAATATCAGTTGGTTCTGTAATTTTCATGCCGTTGTGCTGTAACTCAGAGCAGAACTGGGTGTTGCCATCGAGATTCTTGACATAGCTATAGAATGCTTTGTGGTTGTCCTTAGAATTAGTGGCAATTTTGTTTTCGTATTTAGCCTTGGAGGATCTTATAAGGGATCTCAGCTTCTTACTGAGGCTGACCAGGGAGCTCCTCCACTCATGGGATTTTACTCTCTTTTGCAACAGTTTCTTCCTTCTGTTGTACAGTTTGTTTATGGCAGGGGACCACCAGATTGTCTTCCTTTTTTTGGAGGATGTAGCGTCTTGGTTCTGTTTAGGATAGCATGATCCATGCATTCGTGTAAGTGCTTAAAGAGTGCATTTGTGTAGGATTCAGCAGTTGTAACTGTATTGTCCATCTGCATGGGTGTCATGAAGTTCACCACTTCTGTCTTAAGAAGCATGAAGATGGCTTTGGAGAATTTTTTTACCGTGGTTTCTTTGATGGGGGGGTAGGGGCAGGATGTTGATATCAAGGGTGATTAGTTTATGGTCGGATCGGACCAACGAGGAGTTGACTTCAGGTGTGGAACACCGGTCACTCATGTTGTTAAGGACTAGGTCTAGGATATTGTTGCCCCTGGTGGGGATGTGGATAAGTTGATCCAGGGCATTGGAGTTTATGAATTCCAGAAAGCGTTGAGCTAAGGAGTTGGTACACGAGTAGTTTTCCCAGTTAATGGTGGGGTAGTTGAAGTCTCCCATTATTAGGGTGTTTGGTTGAACCCTAATATTTTCCAGTACATCAAGAAAAGAGGAGTGGGAATCTTGGGGCATGGTGGGGGATCTGTAGCAAGTTACAATTTGGATTGCAGTTTTGCCCAGAGTTAGTTGCACTTGGATAACCTCGGATGCATTATGCTGAGCAACTAGCCTAGAGGTGTGGATATCCGTAATGAATATGGACACACCTCCGCCTTTGATGTTTCGGTCCAGGTTACATGGCCGAAAAGTGTGGTATGAGTTATAGCCTGGTAGTGCAGGGGTGCTCTCTGAAGCCTTGAACCTGGTCTCAGTCACTGCACAGATATCTATGTTCTCCATTTTAAGGACGGCCTCGAGTGAGTGCATTGTGAGATCTAGACTTCTAGCACTGAGTAGCATTACCCTCAGTTTTTGCTTGCCTGTTCCTATTACGGTAGTGAATTTGTTATTTGAACCTTGCCTAAAAAAGGCACTATAGGGGCAGCAAGAGCCTTAGCCAGTATCTAGAATCCCAGGGGGGACAGGTGCAGGCCATCTGTGGCAAAGCATCATGGTCTGTCGACCATGTCATCCCAAGCAGACAGATACCGGATCCCCTTAGAATGATACCAGAAGCTTAGCCAATTGTTGAAGTCAGTCATTTTGTCCTTGTACTGTGGTATCATTCTGGGCGATGGCAGAATGCTACTCAGGGCTAGGGTCATACCTGCCTGGGCTACAAGATCGGAGAGCTCTTCCATGTCTGTCTTCATGTAGTCCAGGGAGGTACGTCTCGGGTCTTTCACACCAACATGGGCAATAACAGAGTCATATTTGTACTTGTTGTGGAGTGACCTGAGTGCGTGGGTTATGTGGCGGATCCTGGCACCCGACAGGCAGCCGACAGTAACCTTCTCCTTGTTAAGCCTGGTGAGTGGGACATCAGTTAAGGAGAGTTCTAAGGACTGAAGGTGTATACAAATTGTCAGCATGTGCCAAGTTCAGTGCCATTTTGTGAGTGCAGCCAGAGAGAGTGAGCATGTATGAGTAATAGCCAGTTTATAAGTTTATCTAAGTTAAAGTTGTTAAGCCTCAATCCTGATGTGTTTGTGCATAATAAAGCTGCTTGTACAGAACCCACGGAGTCTTGTCTATTGTACCCTGACTAGATGAGCAACATTATAATTTTAAGAACATAGACATTTATATAGCATTCTCCTGCTTTTATTACCTCATTAGTTAATGACCTGTGATTGTGAAACAAAATGCCGGTCAAGTGATAGCTTACTAAACCTAAGACTTTTTTTGCCATGTCATTTTGCTTAACAGTCAGCAGCCAAGCAAAAAAACACTTGTAAGTATACTGCCTACATGGATATCTTCTGTTGTATCTATCCAAAGTGTATTTGCAAATCCGTTATGTCTTGTTTATATTTTTATACTTCATTACTTTGTCCTGAAGATAATTCAGCGGGATGAAAAATCTTTCATGCTGTTTTCTTATTTTTCTTTGTATGGTGTTTACTGTATGATAAATGCACCTAAAGTGATAAAAAATAATGAAGATTCCAAGTCTGAGCTTACATGAAGACGGACATATTTACTTCAGGGTGATTTCAACAGAGGCATGAGAACAACTACAACTTTCAGCAGTGCTAATTTTCTTAAAGGGGTAGTGTCCAAACTGTACCACTCCTCTCTTTCCTTCTCTCCTCTGTAACAGTTGTTATTCTGAGGTAGAGTCTTTAGCTTATTCCTGTCAGATTCGTTCACCTGTTGGGTTTGAATTGGAGGAACTTTCCTTTGGATACACTGTGTTAAAGATTATGAAGCACTTCCAATGGAAGAAAAGCAGGTTTCTGATATACAGGAAAAGGTACTGTGACTTGTTATATATGGGAATCCTGAAACCTGCTTCTATATATCCAGTCTTGGAAACTTTATAGGCTATGTTTGCTACAGCTTTCCTCAATCCGGAATCTTGGCATCTAGCACCTAAAATATCTGGTAGGTTTTACAAGGTTCCTGACTCACACAAATTCCTTTTATAAAAAAAATCTTTTCCAGACATTGCATGGATTACTGTAGAATCTGAGAAGCCCAGAAAGTTGCTTTCACCTTCTAATGCTTTGTTCAAAGATGGGCAGTAGGGCTGTGGGTAGGCACAGAAAGAAGGTATGCACTTCTGCTACACTTTGTGCCATGAACTACCAAACTGGGTATCTTTTGTCTATTCCAAGGCATGAGGGTTACATACTTGTTGAGCCTTAAAAACATGACCTCATTGGCAAATGAGTGCCTATGATCTTCTCTGTGATAGCTGCTGAATGAATTGTTTAAGATAAAAAATCAGCACCTTCAAATCAGTGCTCATGGTTTCTTCAGGAAAAGAGCAGATTCCAATTTTGCACACTTGGGAGAATCTGCGTCGAGTGGAGGGTTTTAAATGTCTTGGGTTATGTTAAAATGGAGGAGATTGGAGAGAGGCAGTTGCAGGTTTGTAAGTGTTTTACATGACCATGGTGTTAGTTAGAAGTGGGTTATAGGATGAAGCATTCAGTTTGCTTCGTTAGGCTATATCCCCATCCTGACCTGTAGTCATGAACTTTGGGAAGGGACGTAAAGGATGGCATCCTGGATAAATGTTTCAAGTTTAGTTACTTGTTGGAGTAGTTGGCTTATTCCCCATAATAGAATGAAGAGTTTGGTACTCTCAGAGAATTTTGAGTACAGCCAGTGCTTCTTCATGTTTGAGAGAAGGCAGTTGAGATGGTTTGAGCACCTCATGAGAAAGCCCAGTGGGGTCCATCTCATAGGAGATGGACCTTACATATAGCCTGCTTTAAGAAGGAATGGGGCAGATATAGCACACAGTGAAAGGATTATATCCATTAGCATGCCTGGTAGCACCAAGAGATCCCCCAGGATGAGTTAGAGATCTCCCTATGTCACTCACTCCTCACTGAGCTCGCAGTTTAGAAAGTGAATGGATGAAACATTTATAATGTAGTCTATTGTAGTTTGTGGGTATGACAATTTTGTACTCTTGATGCACTATGTGCAAGCCTGGCTCTTTTGATGTACGTTTGCTGAGTTTTTAAAGAGGCCTTGCTTATGATTTGTCAGGTTACTTTGAATAAGGAGATTTGTGCTTAATAAAGGAAGTTTTTCACCCAACCACATCATTTGCAAAAAAATTGAAAACCTCAAGGAACCTGTCTCACCCTAAGTATGCAGTCAGTGGTGAGAGTCCTAAGCACATAGGTTGACAGCAATCTTAACTTTGATCACCATGTCTCCACAGTGGTGAGAAGGGCATTCTATTTTGCTCATCTCATAAGTAAGGGCATTGCTTTCAGAAAAAAATGACATTAATTGAACCTGGTGGAGGGACAGATTTGTCTCCCAGAGATTACCACACCTTTGAAACAGACTCCTACTTCATGTCAAACAGAGAACCTCATTGGCCCTGTTCAAATGCAGTCTGGACGATTGGATGGCTAACCGTCAATTCATCCCTGGAGTATCACCTGTGTCCCTCTTGTACACTGGCATTAGGTGCAGATTGTGGAAATAAGGGTAGAACTTGGCTAGGCTTGAAAGCGCCCTAGGGCCATTAGCCTAGTAACTTCATATGATCCTATTATGGGCGTTATGAATAAACTGCTGCCAGATGTGCCTGACTTTGGTATCATTGCTCAAGTCAACTACCCAAGTAGGTAGTTATTGTCATCAAATGTAGTTATGCTGCTGATGCATCTTCCAGAGCTGAAGCTACAGTGTTTGTTTTAAAGCAGGAGTATTTACTTGAAGGTCAAGGTCTTTACTTGAAGACATCCGGTACAAGTTTTTGGATGCCCCCTTGGGTAGAGAGACTCTCTTGACCTGCTGCTGCTGAATGTTATAAAAGTCTGCAAGACAGAGGCATGGTTATGCAGGATTTTAAATAGATTTCTTTCTCCTGTTCCAAAATTCTGGATGAATTATCCTTCCAAGATTTTTTCACTTTTTGAAAAATAACAGAAACAACAGTAAAAGGGTGAAAAGTTATCCAAAAACGTTTCAGGAAAAGTCTAAAACAGATTTCAAGCAATCAGTGGGGTCCTTTCCAGACATATTTGCCAGTTTAAAACTACCTGGCTCATCGTCCTTTTCTGGTCCTCTATATTTCACCCTATCACCTTTTTCTCGGTTAAAGAACCGTTCTCATTCTCTACCTGTATGAAGACTGATCAAATCAGTGAGTCCTCAGTATCTTAGAGAGAGACTACTAAAGCACTTGACTTCTTCCTCCAACCAGTTTGGGTAGTCTGCAAGTGCCTCCCAAACTAAGAACCACCTATTTTTCCCCCCATTCTGACTGACAACACCTATCAAGGAAGTATGGAACCAGTTTCCATGCACCAGCATAAAAAGGGTTTTATTTGAGACTAATCTTAGTTTAGAGAAAGGAGGGCACATGGAAGCCCGTTACAGCTCTGTTATTCCTCAACCCTTTTCTAAAGGTGGCAGAGATCTAGATGGCGTCTCTTCAAACTTTCCTTCAGTGATTCTTTTCTCTAGCCTTTTTGGTTACCCTGGACTTGTATCTCCATATTTTCATTCAGCTAGAGCACAGAAAATTCTTGATTTTTGTCCCTTACAATATTTTCAATGTTTTGCTTTGCCCTTTGGTTTCTCTACAGCTCTAAGGTTATTCAATAGTTGCCTAGTCTTGGTCATAGCTTTCTGCAGGCTCTGGGATACTTGCCTGTATCCCTACCTAGACAATCTTCTTCTCTAGGCCTGATTGAGAGGCAAGTTCTCCTGGATTTCAAGTTTACCATGGACTTTTTTTTTCCTGGGCTTCACAATAAACTTAAATTCTGTCTTTATTCCATTTCTCAGCTTCCATCTCACCAGTCTCCGTGATAGCATTTCTTCCCCAGGGCCAGATTCAGTTTCTGATTGCTTACTTCCAGCCTGTCTTGCTGTGGTCAAGTCTGTGGGAAGGAAGGAGATTTTGAGATCCCTGGAGTATACAGCTTTTTCCATACAAATGATTCAATTTTCCAGGTTCAGCACGAGGAAGATTCTTTGGTTTCTAAATTCTGTTTGGGTACAGCACTGCCCCCTCTTGAACTTCCTAATTCCTGTCTTGCCCTTCATAAAGAAGGAATTTCTTTGGTGGGTCAACCAGATGTCACTGAACCTAGGAGTGTCTTTACTGGTTCCTCCTCCTTGCCAGGAAGTTTTCACAGATGCATCAGATTTGGCGTGGGAGCATATTCATTGAACATAAAGGACCGGGGAATTTTGGTCAGAGTAGGACAGAAGAACACAAGTTTCAAAGAAATGAAAGCCCTGATACTTCACTTTCAGTCTCTACATAATCTGTGGTCTCTGGGAGCCCTCCAGGTCCTCATAGACAGTACCATTATAATGTGGTACATCAACAAATACGGAAGGACAAACTCTTCTCTCTGTAAACTTGCCACTACTGCCTAGGAGATTGCCATTTGTTGCAATCTCTTTCTTCAAGCAGTGTATATATTCTCAGAAAAATAGTACTGTGGTGGCTTACCCAAGCAGTTAAAGGCAGACCCTCACAAAGATGGATATTATGGTGGGTTACCTGAATAGATCAAATGCAGACCCTCACAAATGGATGTTGAACAGGGAGATCTTCCTTCATATTGCCCATCAGTGAGGAACTCCTCAAATAGACCTTTTCTACTTCCTTTCTAAACAGAAAGTTCAAAATTGTTTTCTTCCAGAGCTCCATGTCCAGAGGCTTGGAAAATGGATGCCATGTCATTTTCATGGAAGGGGAAATTCCTCTGTGCTTTTCCTTTGATTCCCTAAGTTCTTCTGAAAATCAAAGGACATCCAGACTGCGTTGTTGATTACCCCTTTTTGGCTGAGACAGAATTGTTTCTCCCTTCATTTCCACGTGAGTAAGAGTAATCACAAATTTCCCCTCCGTATGGACCTGCTCACACAACAGAAGGGCTCTCTCACCTAAAACCTGGAACCACTAAACCTGACTCTTTTGGTGATAGGATTTCTGATACCATTTAGGCACCTTTTTCCAGAGGATACGCGATATATATGTATATATATATATATATGTCTATATATCTATATATATATATATATATATATCTATATATATATATATATATATGTCTATATATCTATATATATATATATATATATATATATATATATATATATATATATCTATATATATATATATAGATATATATATATATATCTATATATATCTATATATAGATATATATATATATATATATCTATATATAGATATATCTAGATCTAGATCTAGATATATAATGAGTATATAATATATTGCAGCGTTGTCGCTTCACAGCAAGAGGTTCTCCGGTTCAATTCTCTGCTGGAGTTTGCCTGTCCTCCCCATGGTCAAGTGATGTTCAAAGACATGCAGGTAGGTGCATGCGTGAATGGGTGTGCCTTCTTTGAAGGTTGGGCATCGGGCTGCCACCTCTGCACATTAAAAATCCACTGCCAATCATTAGCGGACCGGAATTCTGCTGTGGCGACCCCTAACCGGGAAAAGCCGAAAGACATTAGACTAGAAAACCTGCTACAAGAATATCTTTGTTTCCAAATGGAAAAAGTTTTCTGTTTGGTAGCAAAAGAGAAAACACAATCCTTTTCATTTGGTTATCCCTACTATTTCTTAATTAGGGACTGACATATTCATCCATTAAGGCACATCTGTAAGCCATTTCTGTCTATTTAACCTTGGAGCCATCAGCTTTTTGTTTTTGTTTTGAGAACAAACTATGTAGGAAAGGTGTCCTGCATATCAAGTCACCAAGAAAATCTATATCTCCTCCTTGGGACCTGAATTATATATTGGAGAAGCTGTCTGTCACTCTTTTTGAGCCTGCTTCCTCTTCCTGTATCAAATTCTGTACGTGGAAGACCATTTTAATCATAAGTTCTTAGGTGCATACTTAGCTAATGACCACAGCGGCTTTTTTAAGGCTAGCCGTGCATCCCAAATTTCTGACAAGTTCTGATACCCTTTAAGTGTAAGCAGGGACTTGGGAGATGAACCATTTACAGGCTGCCTGTGTCCATTAGAGACAGATGCCAAACCAATTGGGTTAGGGAGGAACTCTGTGTTTCATATGGATGGGGAGCCTGTTCAAGATAAGGAGTAGTCTCTGGGGTACATACCTGTCTCTCCAGCAGGTTTTGTTTATATCATAGGCAAGGTTTAAGCCTCTAGAAAGGGTAATTCTGGTGCTGTTAGTGTTTTGGATATGCAGGCGGTCCATCAGGGTGTGGTCTGACAATGCCTCGTATGCCAGGCATAGATCTCCCCTCAACAACTTGTAGGAGACAATACAGGGATAGGGACATGGGGTGGTCTGCAAAGGACATATTACTTATGCAATGTGTTCTTTTAGTGAGGATCCTGCGTGGACATTCCAATTGTTAGATGTGCCTGATTAGGTACATACCAAAAGGGGTATTGTACTCTAATGACCAGTCTGATGAATGCCGTATACAGTGGAACAATGACCTCCTTGGACCTAGATGCTATACTTTTGTTTATAAGTTGCACAATATAGAACAATTTCCTCATTACTGTAGACATGTGATAATCAAAGGCTAGATTACTGTCTGTGTGTCCCCAAGTCCCTGACTACGGAGTCAGTTCTTAAGGGTGTATTGTCAATATGGCTGGGTGGGTTTGGCAGTAATAATTAAAGTCTTCACTTCATAGACACTAGGTTTAATTCTGACCTCAGGATATTGGCTAGGCTTAAAATAGCCCTTAGGGCAACTAGCCTGGTATTCACCTATGAAGCTATGAAAGTTAATAGGGATGGATGACTTCTCAAAGGGTACTCTTGTGGATTTCCTGGCGTTTAGTTTGTCTATGGCTCTGACATCAGTTATTTGTCCATGTCCACCCTTCTGGATAGCATTTGTATCAGTGGAGGATTCTATGACTACTCCTAATTTGCAATCCTTTGCAAATTTAGTTTAGCCAGAGGCCATTGACAATGGCCTTGACTTCAGAGAACTAAACGCCAAAAAGGAAAGGTCAAAAGACTGATCCCTGAGGGGACTGTGCTTGTGACTGGTCACTTTTATAGAGGCCGACTCCCCAGTTCTAGCTTGTTGGGTCCTGTCTGTGAGCCAGTTGCTATCTACAGATGGCAAGAGGGTTGATATCTAACCTCTTCAGTTTGTCAATGCCCGCATGGGCTATTGTGTTAAATGCCTTGACCAGGTCAAGGTAGGCAGTGTAAATTATTTTTCTTCATCCATTTCTTTGTTGTTGATCTCAAAGAAATCCACCAGCTTGAGTAGGCATGACCTGCCCTTGATGAAACTAAATTTGGTTGGGTTCAGTTTCTGGAGGTTTCCTTTGTTATTACTGATCATTTCCATGATGATTCTTTCTATAGCTTTGCATATGAAACCAGTGAGACTTATGGATCTGTAGTTTTCAGGGTCTGTAGATGACCCACCTTTTTGCAGAGGGATGGTTGTTGCTGTTCTCCATTTGTGAGGCATGAAGCCTTTTTGGAGGCTGCAGTTAAATAGAAATTCCAATGAGCCCGATAGGTCATGTTTCATGCTATTTAGAAGGCATCCTGAGATATTGTCTGGGCCCATTGATGCACTGTTCTTGGCCTTGGAGAAAGCTTTAAGGAACTGTTCCCTAGCGATAGTAGGGGGAGTTGTATTTGATGGTATTTCCTGAGAGAAGGTTAAGGGGTAGACAGCAGTAAAGTTGCAGCTTAATTTGTTGGGAAGTAGGTTTGATATCTTCTGGCTCAGTACACATGGCTTCATTAACAATGGGCTGCACACACACATGCACACATTCACATGCACACAAAATTGTATATTGCCTTTGAGGTTGCGGACATAGCTAAAGAATACCTTGTGGATGTTCATCGTGTTTCACTGTTGCAGTCATGACTGTAGGGTTCTCCCCTGCCGGCAGGCAGTCCTCGGTCGGCCAGAATCCCAAAGTCTGGTCCGGCGTCGGCTGCTCAGCCATGCTCCCTGACGTCAGAGCGCCAGGAGTACAAAGCTGACAGCCTACGCCATGTTCTCCAGTCTTTCTTGCCGTGCGGTGATAGCATTTGCCGGTCGGCTGATTCCTGACAATTTTTTCGAAACGTACTTCAGTCCGAAGACTTTCTTCTCCTACTCAAAGCTAAGTACCCCGTTGGGGAGACTTTTTTCTTGCTCCAGTCCGATGACAGAAAAAGTTAATAATTGTATTTCATGTGGGAAGCAAATACCTCATAAGGATTTTCATTCTTACTGTATTCCTTGCTTAGGCCCCGACCACGACGTAGCTAGTTGTCAGTTTTGTGCTAGATTTAATCAACGTACGATTAAATGAAGGTACGATTTTGCATTTCATTACTTCGGTAGGCGTTTTAATTACAAAATGTCGTCTGATTGGGTTCCGGCTACCGGAGTTCACAAACGACGCAAGGATAAAGACAGGCCTCAGAGGTCCAAATCAGACAATATTGTACAAGCAGAGCCAGCTTCAGGTTTGGCCGTCGTCAGTGAGGCCCTTTTGCAGCCCCTGTCGTCGGCCATTTCAGGACCTATGGCCGAAACGGACTCCCACGAGGAGCCAACTAGGCCTTTGAATGTTTCTGTTGCAGGACCTTCGGACAGTGCTCCTTCGGATGGGTCCGGAGCCGCTGTGCAGGTACCGGCTTCCAAAGGGGTTTTCAGACCTACTCAGCTTCTAATAAAGGCAAAGACTCCTTCCAAATCAAAGACTACAGCCCAGGCCTCTTCTGATCCGGTACCAAAGTCTCAGAAACAGTTACTTAAGATGGCGGAGGACTGACTTACTATGATTAGGGGTTCACATCCCCCTCCAGATAAAAGGCCAAGGCAGGAAGTGTATTAGGACTCCTCTGATCAGGTTTCTGTTTCTTCAGTTTCTTCTTCTGACCAGGAATATTCTTTCCCTCCTTATGAGGATTCTGATGCTGAGGAAATCCATTCCTTCAGCTTCTCCCCCTGAGGATTTCTCTTTTGGGGAAACTTTACATGAAATGAGGGAACATTTTCACTGGGAAGGACAGGAGTACTCTGAATCTAAGAAAAGACTAAGGGATTTTCTTCCCCAACATAGACCCCTGGCTATCCCTCCTATTTTGGATATTGTGGATAATGCTTTTTCGGAGGCTAACTTAACTCCGGACTCTCTTCTTCCAGCTCCTGTTAAGCCAGATAGGTATTATAGGGTTCCTGATTCCCACCAGTTTTTATACAAGAACCCTTACTGCTGATCCTGAAACCATTTCTCAGGGTCCTAAGGGGGTTAAGGCCGCTACTGCTAAAAACCCCATTCCCACTGAGAAGGATTCTAGATCTTTAGAAAGATGGGGCAAAAAAGTGTACACTTCTGCTACTTTATCTATTAGGGCTTTAAACTGTCAATTTCATACGCTGAAATACCAGCAATTTCTTCTGTCTGTTTTGAAACAAAAGCTAACTTCCATTTCTGCCTGTGCAGATGATAAGGAATTACATGACTTGATGCATGCCACTGAACAAGTTGGGAAGCATGGTTTACACTGTGGATTTGATGCCTTGGAGGCTTCTTGTAGGGCTGCTGCCTCTGGTATAGTCATTAGAAGGCATGCTTGGTTAAAGGAACAAAACTTGCCAGATCAAGTAAAAGCTAAGTTATTGGATGCTCCTGTTGAGCATAATGTTTTGTTTTGACCTAAGGCTGAAGAGGTGATAAAGAAGATGGAGGACAAGGCAATATCCGTGCAAACAGTTAAAGATTTCTTACAAGTACAGCCACCCAGATTTAGTTGGAATTGGCCTACAAAAAATTGGTCCTTTCCCAATTCAGACAGGCCTCAGAGGGGTAGATAAAGACGCTCCCGAGGAAGGCCTCAAACGCAAGCCTCTTCTAGACCAAGACAGTTGTCTGCTTCCACCCCTAGGGGAGGAGAGGACAGGTCACAAGCTCATAGAAAACAGGCTCAATGAACTCCCTCTGTTGGGCTGCAGGAACTTCTTGCCTGGAAGCCCCTCTCGGAAGAAAACTTTCTCTTTTTTACCTAAATTGGACTCGTATAACCCAAGACAAGTGGGTTCTGGATGTGGTTTCAAGAGGTTACAAATTCCATTTTCATACCCTACCAAGACCAAGCGGATGGCCAGATCTTCCAAAACATCAATGGTTAGAGGCCTTAAACCAGGTGGAGGCTCTCTTGGCTATGAAAGCCATAGAACTGGTTCCACTTTCAGAGATGGGACAAGGTTTTTACTCAAGGCTGTTTCTAGTCCCCAGAAAGCAAACTTCATGGAGACCCATTCTGGATCTGTCAGTCTTGAACACCTTTCTCGAGATACCAAAATTCAAGATGCTTACTCTTCAGCAGCTTCCAATGCTGACCAAAAATGCATGGATGGTAACTTTGGATTTAAAGGAGGCATATTTACACATTCCCATCAGGCAGGAATGCAGAAAATACCTCAGGTTCAAGGCCGGATCGAGGCACTATCAATTCTCTGCGCTGCCCTTTGGATTGTCTACTGCGCCCAGGGTCTTCTCCAAATGCCTGGCTCCAGTAGTAGCTTATTGCAGAGTCAAGGGAATTCAAATTTACCCTTATCTGGATGATTGTCTAATTCATTCAGACAGCAAGGATGTCTTACTCCAGCATCTAGAATTTGTTCAGAATCTTATCAAGTTCCTGGGATTCACTGTAAACATAAAAAAGTCAAATTTGACACCCTCACAACATAACTTTTCTGGGTGCTCTTTTGAACACAACAACCCAGATGGCATTTCTGACATCCAAAAAACAATTACAGCTGGCTTCAACTTTCAAAACCTTGGCAACTTTAACTCTATCTGCAAGGAAATTCCTGCAGGCTTGGGGTTACATGGCCTCCTGCATCCCTCTCGTACCATATGCAAGACTACATATGAGGAAAATACAGTGGTACCTAAAAAGTGTATGGTCTCAGCATTGCCACAGTTTAGACATACAGATCACTGTCCTGCCTTGTCTTCAAAAGGAATTCCTTTGGTGGTCCAAGGCTTGTACTCTAAACATAGGAAAACCCTTCAGTCTGCCTCCAGCCACTCAGATACTAACCACGGACGCTTCAGATTATGCATGGGGAGCCCATTTTCAGGGCAACTGTCTGCAGGGCCTTTGGACAAAGGATCAGAAGCTCCTGCATATCAATTTAAAGGAGCGTCCAGGGAGAAAGCAAGTAATTCCAAAAGATTGCACAAATTTATTGTGACACAAATGATAAAACCACATTAACGCTCTTAACAAAATTGCGTTTTCGTCCTTTCGTCATTTAAAGGAAATGCTAGCTGTTCAGAATGCTCTATTGGCTTTCAGGAATCTTCTACAACCAGGACAGCTACTGATATGGACAGACAGCACCACAGTTATGTGGTACATAAACGAGCAAGGGGGATCTCATTTCTATCCCCTTTGCAGACTAGCCATGAATCTATGGAACACAGCTCTAGCTTGCAAACTGGACCTTCAAGCTCAGATTCTACCAGGGAAGCAAAACTTCCTGGCAGAGTCTGAGCAGAAACCTGTCTGATCCACACGAATGGATGCTGGACACCGAAATATTCAGGATGATTACAGCAGTCTGGGGATGTCCTCTCATAGACCTCTTTGCATCCCACCTCAATCATCAACTACAGATTTTTTGCACCAGGACATTCCACGAACTAGCTTGGAAAGTGGATGCACTATCATTCAGTTGGAGAAACCTCTCTGGGTATGCCTTCCCACCTCTACCTCTTCTTCCACGGGTGTTATTAAAGATCAAACAGGACAAGCCCAAAATGATAATTTTGCTGGCCCCAAATTGGCCTCGACAGTTTTGGTACCAAACACTGAAAAACCTTTGTCTGGAGCCCCCTTGGGTATTACCACAGACTCCGAACCTTCTGTCCCAGCACCAGGGTCAGGTTCTGCACTTCCATGTCAAAACTCTCAGCCTGGCGGCCTGGTTAATCCAGGGTCTTTGATTCATTCTCTCCTACCCAAGCAGGTTATGGATGTTATTTTAGAGGCCAGACGTCCTAGCACTAGAAAATCTTATGCAGGAAAATGGAAAAGATTTTGCTCCTGGATGCAGGCTCAGGATTCAGATCCTCTTATTCCTAACATTCCTCTGATTTTGCTTTACCTGACAGACCTCTTACATAAGGGTCTCTCTTTCTCTTCCATAAAGATCCATGTTTCTGCTATTTCTGCTCATTATAATACAGACCCTCCTATCTTTTCCCATCAGCTCATATGAGAGTTTCTCAGAGGAGCTAAAAACTTAAGGCCTCCTAGATCTCCTCCCATTCCTGCTTGGGATCTCAACTATGTTTTGGAAAAACTCACCTTACCTCCTTTTGAGCCTGCTGCCACTTCTGACATCAAGTTTTTATCCTGGAAGACAGCCATCCTGTTGGCTCTTACCTCTGCCAGGAGAGTTTCGGAGTTGCAAGCTCTCATGGCTGTGGAACCTTATATTATTTTTCATCAAGACAGGGTGTCTTTAAGGACTAATCCTACTTTCATGCCTAAGGTGGTTTCCAAAGTGGCTTTAAATCAAACTATTCACTTGCCAACTTTTTTCCCTAGTCCTCAAAATAAGGGGGAAAGGATCTTGCATTCCTTGGATGTACACAGACAACTACGTTTTTACCTGGACAGAACCAACGACCTCAGGAAATCAGAGCAATTGTTTGTTTCTTATGCTTCAAGTTCCCAAGGTAAAGCCATTTCAAAACAGACCATTTCTAAATGGATTGCTCATGGAATCGGATTTTGCTATTCACACCATGGAAAGCAAATCCCAGGGAGTATTAGGACTCACTCTACCAGAGCTGCTGCCACTTCAGCTGCCTTCCTCAGGGGAGTTCCTACCAAAGACATTTTGGAAGCTGCAACTTGGAGTTCAGTGCATACTTTTTCCAAGCACTACAATCTACCTCTGTACTCTAACTTTAGGGCAGGCTTTGCTTCTGCTGTCTTGCAGGGCCTTTTAGCCACACCCTCTGCTTTATGACCATCTCCCTTTTATTCTGCTTTGGGATTCAACCCTACAGTCATGACTGCAACAGTGAAACACGATGAACATAGTACAGTTGTGTACACTTACCATAAATGTAGATGTTAGAGTGTCTTCACTGTTGCAGTCTGGGTTACCCTCCCTCCTGTCCCCTCTTATTTTTTCTTTTATGTGGTTCCCTTCTTCACCCTTCTTTTGAGGTGTATTTGCAAAGGGTATGGGATCTTACTCATTTTGGAACACCTGACGTCTGGGGCAAGAAAAACTGGAGAACATGGCGTCGGCTGTCAGCTTTGTACTCCTGGCGCTCTGACATCAGGGAGCATGGCTGAGCAGCCGACGCCGGACCCAGACTTTGGGATTCTGGCCGACCGAGGACTGCCTGCCGGCAGGGGAGAACCCTACAGTCATGACTGCAACAGTGAAGACACTCTAACCTCTACATTTATGGTAAGTGTACACAACTGTACTTTGTCCTTGGTCTGGGAGGCTAAATTAACCTAAAATTTGCCTTTGGTAAACTTTGTCTTCTGAGTTGTTTAATTTGAGACTGTTTTTGTCCTGCTGGGTACTATACCTCCTAATTTTTCCATTCTGTTATATGGCCTGGTGATGCTGTGATTCCACCAGGGTTGCATGTATTTATTTATTTATTTTTTGAGTTAGTTCTATACTTTTTCCTAGTGGGTACAGCTGCCTCTAAGTAGCTGTTAACATGCTCGTATAGGGTTTCTTTCAACAGTTTCTCATAGGCAACAGTGTTCTCAAGGTTTCTGGGCGCTTGACATTTTGCCAGGTTATGACTTAATAGTAGGAAGTTGGCCTTAGAGTAGTTCTTGAACATCACAGGGTTAGATGAGGTTCCAGGATTTATTTTTTACTTCAAAGGAGACCATTTTGTAGTCTGATCGTACCAGAGAACACATTACACTAGGGGTGTGCAGCACTCTCCCATATTAGTGTGGACCAGATCCAGTATGGTTGCACTCCTTATCAGTGTATGGACAATCTGGTCCAGCGAGTTTGTTTACAAAGTCCAGGAATCTCTGTACCTGCACATTTTTGGTATCTTATTTGGGTCCCAGTTAATAGTGGGGTAGTTAAAGTCACCAAGGAGTATTTTATTAGGTTGAATGGTGAGTGTTTCCAGTAAGTTTAAATAAATGTTATGGGTTTCTTGGGTCATAGAGGGGAAGCTATATTTTGCAAGGAAATGGTATGTGATTTTGCCTATGGTACTTTGAATGTGGAGAAGCTCAAGTGCATTGTCCTGTTTGACCAGCCTTGAGGTACATTTATTTTTTATGTGAATTGAGGCACTGTGAGGGAGGACAGTATTTTGGGTAATAATCAAAAGCTTAGTGGAGTGAGGTGCAGACTATCCTTGGTAAAGCAGTGTGGTCTGTTGACCATCTTCTATGCTGACAAATATTGCATTTCCTTAGAATGGCACCAGAAAATAAGCCAATTATTAAGGTAGGTAATCTTCTGTTTGTATTGTGGCATCATCCTTGGAGAAGGTAAAATGCTGCTCAGTGCCAGGCTCATACCAGCCTGGGACACACATTTCAAGGGCTCCATGATGTCTCTCTTCATAGCTCAGGGAGTTACGTCTTGTATAATTTATACCTATATTGGCTCTGACTGAGTCATACTGGTATTTGTGGTCCAGTGACCTGAGTGCATGCATAATGTGGTGGATCCCTGACCCTCTGATAAGCAACTGACTGTGACTTTCTCCTTCCTCAAGCTGGATGAAATGAACATCGTTGTGCTTCACAATGGTGTCTCCAGTGACCAGAATGTTAAATGTTTGATTGTGTGGTGGATTTTGTTATGGGCTTAGAAGTAGAGGCTCCATGAGAATTGGCTGTATGCATTGATGCGGGTGTTTTGAAAGTGCGCATTTGGGGCTGCTGCGGATATTTGTTATGTGTACTTCATCTAGGTCTTCTTTGGGGTTTAGAAAGGTTGCATTTAAGTGCCTCAGCATATGTGGGTCTGGGTATCTGCTTTGAACTGTGTGTGATGGGTGTGGCGTGTGCACTACTGGCAACCTGATTGACATTAGGAGTGCTCTTAAGTGACAATTTTGCCTCCAGCATATCTCACAAACAACGTCTGTTTAAGAATTAGCTGATTGTCTGTAAACATGAGGTAATTTTTACATTTCATCAGGATGCCTGTATCCACTAAGCTGATAAAAGAGAGTGCGGAAGTCCATATTCATGGCAACAGGCCCTTTTTATTGATTACTTTATGTTCTCACTCTGTCCATCTAATGTCAAAAGTATCTGATTTGCAACTCTTTGGACAGTGCTAGTCACTACAGACTAGTGTGTAGCTAGGTACTGGTGAAATTTTAAGGATGCTTTTACAGGAAAAATTTTAACTCAAGGTGTTTTCATCTATACAGTGCACTGCCAAAAATCAAGGAGAAACTAATTAGTGGTAATGATTACTAGATGAAGTATTTAGGGGGATATTCTGAAGTTAGGTTAGACAGCAGTTAATCAAGTAATACGTACTGAAAAGAAAGAAAGAATTAACTTTGTCAGTAATGTTGAGAAGAAGGGAGTCGCTTGATTGGCTACTGCCTGGATACTGCTAGTGCTGGTCTAATAATTCTTGAGCAAAAATCATCTCAGGTAATCAGTGAAATTTCTCCTAACCAGCCAAATTTGCCTGTCATCTTTCCCAATCCTCAAAATAAAGATGAAAGCATGTTGCATTATTTGGATATGCATGGGCAGCTCAGGTTTTTTATTGACAGGACTAAAGCTATCACAAAATATGATAGCTTTAGTACATCTCCATATTCAAAAAGGATATGCACACCTCCAGAGTAGTAGCCCAGCATAACGCATCTGACTTACTTCAGGTACAACTAACCTTGAGTAAGATGACGATCCAGGTCATAGCCTGCTATAGGTCCCCAACCATGGTCCTAGACTCTCACTACACATTCCAGAGCACCCTGGAATCTATCAAGGTCCAACCCAACACTCTTTCATACTAGGAGACTTCAACTACCCTTCCATCAACTGGGAGAACTACTCAAGCACCCAGTACACTGGCCCAATGCTTCCTGGAATTCATCCGTTCCAATGACCTGGACCAACTCATTCTGACCCCCACTGGAGGAAGCAACATCCTTGACCTGGTTATTGCTAACATGGGTGACTATTGCTCTGCACCAGTAGTCAATCCCTCCCTGGTCAGATCTGACCATCTAATCACCATGGAAATCCACATTTCAAGCACACCCCCCCCCCCCCCGCAAAGGTAACCACCTTGAAAAACTTCTCCAAAGCTGACTTTTGCCTCCTAAAAACAGAGGTGGCTAACTTCACAGCACCCATGCCAATGGAAAATAGCTACATGACTACCAAATCATACATCAGTGCACTGTGTGAATATGTACATAAATGCATGGAACTAACCATACCCAACCAAACCAAGACTTGCTCCTCCAAAAAAGGAAGAAAGTCTGGTGGTCCCCTGCCATTAATAAACTCTACAACAGAAGGAAGAAACTCTTGCAGAAAAAGATGAAGTCCCAAGACTGGAAAAACTCCCTTATTAGCCTAAACAAAAAGTTGAGATCCCTCATCAAATCCTCTAAAGCCAGCTATGAAGGCAGAATTGCAGCAGACACTAAAAACAATCCCAAAGCCTTTTATAGTTATATCAAGAACCTCCATGGCAATACCGAGATTTGCTCTGAGTTACTGCACAATGGTACCTCCTATACATAGCCAACAGATATTGCCAGCATACTGACTGACAGATTCAGTGCAAACTTTACCCCCCCCCCCCAAGGACCAATCATAATACTGGAACAATGCCAGGCATCCAGCATTACTGCAGTACAGGCCAAAGCTGCATTGTCCAAGGCAAAGAATACCGCTTCCATGGGACCCGCTAATAGCCCTGGCTGTGTTCTACATGAACTACAAAGTGAAATGGCACCACATCTGTGTGCCCTGCTCAGTCACAGCCTCTCTTCCGGCTTTGTCCCTTCCGAATGGTGCACTGCTACAGTCATCCCTCTCTATAAAGAGGGAGCAACTACAGACCCTGGGAATTGGTGCCCCATTAGCCTGACAAGTCTGATATGTAAAGTTATGGAGTCCATCATCATGGACCTGATTAACAAAGATATAGGAAATCTCTCAACTCTAGACCCCATGCAATTTGGCTTTGTGAAATGGCGATCATGCCTACTCAACCTGGTTGACTTCTTTGAGTCAGTCACCAGGGCTGTGGATGAAGGTAAGGCAGTGCATGCAGCCTACCTCAATCTGGCCAAGGACTTTGATACCATTCCTCACTTGGAAATTATTGATAAACTCCCCAGTCTAGGCATAAACGCTTTTATCACTAGGTGGGTTGCAAATTCGCGCTCAGAACACAGTGTGAAAGTAGTAGACTCCAAGTCAGACTGCTGACCAGTCATGAGTGGAGTTCCACAGGGATTAGTCCTGGGTCCTCTCCTGTACAGCATCTACTTCTCAGAAGTCCAGGCCAACACAAAGGGACTCTGGCTGACAAAATTTGCAGATGACTGCAAGCTGGGAGCCATGAACTCCCCAAGTGATGCAGACATGCTACAGAAAGGCCTCACTGAGACCAATGACTGGTGTCTAAACCATGGCTGTAAGTTTAATGCCAAAAAATGTCATCATCCCCTTTGGTAAAAGCTCAGTTCCCACTAATTACCACATTGATGAGAGCCCACTGAAGGTGTTAAGAGATCTGGGGACGCAGGTTGATTGCAACCTCTCCTTCGACCACCACATTGCCACTGTGGTCAGAAAGTCCTATGTGGCACATCTAATTACCAAGGGTTTTGCATTCAGGAAGAAAAAGGTCATCATCTCTACTTTTTCCTCATTAGAGCAATCATTGAGCATAATGCCCCATTTGGCATGTACCTCACTAGACACCTACAACAGCTGGAGAGGCCACAGAAGTAACTCACGAAGAAAAAGCCTAGGCATTAAACACATTTCCTACATGGACAGACTCAAGATTCCAGCTATTCTGTCTCATATCACCTACTTAGAGGCGATTTTTGCTTGACTTATAAAGCCATGTCTGACCCAGGAGTGTTAGGAGTGCTACATCTAAAGAAATCCAAATCCCTCCACACTACACGCTCCAGAGACCTCAACCTAATTACCACAATCAACAGAGCATGCTGGAGAGACAGGTTCCTCATCCAGAGACTGCCCATGTTCTGGAATAGACTTCCCATACATGTTAAGCAGAGCACCTTGATGTCCCTCTTCAAGAGAAATCCTGATAAGTGGTGGGTAATAGAAAGTTCACCCCCGAGGATCACTCCAGTGGCTCTACTTGATAGAGGCACTGGGAACTAATGTCGGGAGGCACGATGCTAGGGCAGTTCTATGGGCTAGACTTGTAAAGGCTCCAGGCCCAGTAGCCTTAGTACACAGCTATGAACCTATGACCAGCTTTCTGTTTTCTTTCAGGATAAGACATTGGTTCGCCCTGCTTCAAAGCAAACTGTCTTGAGAAGATTTTCCTTAATTTCCTCTTGTTCCTTCCACGGGAAATCCCTCCTAGGCCTGGTTAAAGCCCATTCTACCAGAGCAGTAGCATCTTCAGGTGCCTTTTTAAACATCCATTTTAGGGGCAGCTACTTGGACTTCATTAACTTTACAGTGCTTTTGTCTGAATGGCTTTCCCCAGATTCAGGACTGGTTTTACCAGATCTATCCTGCAAGGAGTTCTGGATTCCAGTTACTTTATCCTTTTCCCAGAGACATTAAAAAGCTTTTTGAATGGAACTTTCAAGATGGCTGCACATTGAGTAACAGCTTAACTCTAGCTTTCCCAGTGTGACATCAGAAACTCAGCAGAGAAGGCCAGTAGATCTTTGTGTTTATGGGTAAATTTCAGTAACTGGCTAGTAAATGTACTGCCTGGATGCCAGGAAATAAGAAATAGAGCACCTAGAAAAAAATCAGCTACAAAAAGTAAGGAAGAAACTCTGACTGTGGAAAGTTTTAGCTGTTCAATAAAAAACAATGTAACCTCCAGACATGACGTCCAGTAACCTGCAGGAAGATGCAAGACAACTGCACACAGACTGGTTAAAATAAACAAAACACTGATGGAGTATATCAATACAAACAACAAATGGCCAAAAAAAAAAAATGAAAAGCTTTTAACAGATATTCAGATGCTGGGAAAATCAGAGGTTGAAATGAAGAAAAGGCTGGCTGAATAGGATACTGCTTAGGAAAGAGATATTTCAAAAAATAATGGAATCAGAGGACGGCGCACATAGGTAAAACCTGAGATTTTCAGCTATACCAGAGAAGCTGGAAGGAATAGAATGCATTCATTTTATGAAATCACAAATAAGCTAATGGACTGGTATTCCACAGCAGGAGTTGTTAGTTGAAAGGGCACATCATCTGTATGCTCCAAACCTGGCTATGAGAAAGCAACCTAGACCTTTAATAGTAAAGGTGCAGTCCTGCTAGCAGAAGGAGTTGAGTCTGACAAAACTGTGGCAGAAGGACAAAATACTAAAAGTGGGAGATGGCTGCTGTACCCAAATGTCTTCAAATTCTTCCTTGAAGAGAAGTCTTTTTTTGATGAGGTACATGCAAAGGAGGATTTAGAGGTTTGTCCAACAAAAAGTGAGATGTAAAGCAGAAGGAGATTCTGCTTTTTGTTCTTCTGGAAATAAAGACCACTGAGAGACTGTACCTGTGAAACCTTTTCTATGATTTCATCAGAAAATGTTGGAGAGAAGGAAGCGAGCATGAGATTTGACTAGAAGAATCGCGAGTATGTTGGAAATGAAGCAGAGACAGGATTTGGGAGATGGAGAAGAATAATAAAACCAGTAACTTAATGTGGGATTACAATGCAATAATTATGTTTGTGAAATATGACAGAATAGGAAAATCTGGAAAAATTGGACTTATTCAGAATTTGTTGGACCTGTGGGGGACTCTAAAGTATATGCCCTACTCAATGTCATTAATGTTTAGAAAAATAATGCTTTAGGGAAGAGAATTAAGGAAGTACAGAAAACTATCGTCTCAAAACAGCATGGAGGATAAATAGTTTGCTCTTAAATAAAATGTTTCAAATCCACACAAAGAAGAGAGAACCCCTTACAAGGCGGCAGTTAAAAAAATAAGTCCAAAGCTTTATTGTTTTAAGTGCTTTCACTGTTAAAACTGTTTCCTCAGACAATATACAGCATTTAAAAAATAATTCCATTTATATAAATACAAACATTACTCAACCAACTTGTCTTATCAGTTGTAACCTAGTAATAAATCTAGCATAGAAGACTCAAAGCTGTTACAAAGTTATGTCTGCATCTGAAGTTGTAGCAATACCAAAATTCTATTTAAAGAAACTGCTACATTCTATCCAAATAGGAAAATAGATCAGTAAAGACTTCAGATAGTTATTATGCATAAAAGAATAATCACTTTAAATTCAGTTTGTAAACAGCATTATTAAAATACATGTCAGTAGGTGAAAAATAAAATTAAAAAAAAATCTTCACTTCATAAACCCATAAGGATAAAAAGCAACTCAGCGGGGCTAAGAATAATAATATTTCTACGAACACATAAATACAAAAACTTTCATTATAAGCCTTGGTAAATAGTGTTCATAATACATAGGATTATACAGCATTGCTGTGTATTATGAACACTACATTTGTTTTTTAATAGTACTATTTTTGTGGTGTATGTTTTTTTTTTGCATGCTGTAATGTAAAGTTTTCTCAGTTATTTTATTTTTAAGTGTAATGGGAATTGTAAATAAGTGTTGCTGTTCTGTTTTCCCTTTCTTTGTTTTTCTCCAAGAAATGTAGGCACTGAAATGTAAGAGTCTTCTTAAAAGAGCATGACAAAAGAAATATTAATGTGCTTTTTCTCCTTCTTGTATGGGGGAATAGTTGGATTAAGGACCTTAGATTGATTTAGTAACAAGTTTTAAGAGAAAGCAAGTAAATGTAAAATAATATTGAATACTTTGAAACTCTTTTTTTCTAGCAAAAAACTCTTACCAGCCTCGGTAAGAAGCTGAGATCCCTCATAAAATCCTCCAAAGCTAGTTACGAAAATAAAATTCCCAAATATTTCAAAGACAACCACAAGGCATTCTATAGTTGTCCGGAATCTAAATGGCAATGCTCAGATCTGCTCTGAGCTACAACAGAATGGCATTAAATATACTGATCCCAAGGATATTGCCAATATCCTGGCAGATCGATTTAGTGCCATCTTCACCCCCCCCCCCAAAGGAGCCATCTCAATACCAAACGATTATCAAATTCCAGTAATCACGGCCACACGGGTAGAAACTGCACACTCCAAGGCTAAGAATACAGTATCCATCGGACCAGATGACATCCTGGGCTATGTACTGCATGAACTACAAAATGAACTGGCACTTCACCTAAAGTGTCATGTTTAACCATAACCTCACCTCAGGCTTCATGCCAACTGAGTGGCGCACAGCTACAGTTATCCCACTCCACAAGGGGGGATCTACCTTGGATCCCGGGAACTACCGTCCCATCAATTTGATGAGCCTGATCTGCAAGGGCATGGAATGCATTATCATGGAACTTATAAACAAAGACATTGGCAATCTTCAGGCACTGGACCCCAACCAGTTTGGGTTTGTGAAGGGACGATCTTGTCTCCTAAACCTAATTGACCTTTTCAGATCAGTCTCCAGAGCTATGGATGAGGGTAAGGCGGCCCACACAGCCTATCTGGACCTCGTCAAGACCTTCAGCACCATCCCCCACTCTGGAATCTTAGATAAACTTACTAAGCTGGGCATGAATCCTTATGTAATTTGATGGGTTGCCAACTGTGGCTTACTGACAGAACCCAGACTTTAAAAGTATCTGACTCCAAATCCAGCTCCAGAGAAGTGACAAGTGGAGTACCTCAGGGTTCAGTCTTGTAACCGCTCTTGTTTGGCATCTACTTCTCTGAAGTACAGGCCAACACGAAGGGACACTGGCTAACAAAGTTTGCAGATGACTGCAAACTGGGAGCCATTATTGAATCCCCAAATGATGTGGATATTCTACAAAATGGTCTTATAGAAACAGATGCTTGGTGCCAAAGCCATGGGCTCAAGCTTAATGCCAAGAAATGCGTAGTTATCCCCTTTGGGAAAAACCATGTACCCATGTATTACTACATAGGTGGCAGTAAACACCGAAAGTGTGTTGAGAGACTTGGGGACACAGGTGGACAATGGTCTCACCTTCGATAACCACATTGCCACAACAGTCAGGAAATCCTGTGTGGCACACCTCATCACTGAGAGCTTTTCATCCAGAAAAAAGGAGGTCATTGTCCAACTGTACTCATTCCTCTTTAGACCCATTATAGAGTACAACACCTTATTTGGTATGTACCTCACAAAGAATCACAGGCCTAAAGCAGATGCCCTATGCTGACTGTCTAAAAAAAACTCCAGCTATACTCTGTGGCATATCATCTACTCAGAGGCGATCTCTGCTTAACATACAAGGCCATGTCAAACCCTGAACTGTTGGACATGCTCCACTTAAAGAAATCCCAATCCCTCAGAGCCACACAGATCTAAACCTTGTCATTGCAATGAACAAAACATGCTGGAGGGATAGGTTTTTACCCAGAGACTCCCTATACTCTGGAATAAACTGCCCATACATGTCAAGCAGAGAGCCTCCTTGGCCTTCTTCAAAAGGAACCTTGACTATTGGATGGGAGATAGGAAAATCACCCTGGGGATCACGTCAGTCGCCCCAGATGGGTCCAGGGAAGTAAATATTGTGGGAAGAAATATCCAGGGAATTGTTTGGCTAGGCTTGTATAGGCTTTAGGGCCGATAGCCTAGTACCAACCTATGAACCTAAATGAATTTTTTGTTAGTAGCAATATCTGATAAAAAGAAATGGGATGTCTGACTCATGTCTCCATGGAGACAATCTGATAGAGAAACTGGTTGCAGTTTGCTGGAGATTGATTGGCTAGGGAAAAAAAAGAAATGAGAAACTGTCTAGGAGATAATGTTCTCTGGACGCGTTCAGGTGTTTCCCAACTGAGAGGGTTATAAAAATAAGACAAAACCAGTTAGCACTTAGTGCAAGCACAGGCTGCACCATGCGTCTTAGCATTGATAACCTTTCTTTTAGGTTAACTCAAGTGTGTGTGTTGCTCAGTTTGGGACATTTGTTCGTATTAGGAGAGTAAAGCTTCAGTATTTGAAGATGTTCATAGTTTTGTCTGTTAGTGTTAACTGAATAGCTTTTAGAGGGATATTGGGCTTTTATTTGATGACTTTAAATAAAACAAAAGATGTGAAGTTGTTCTGGCTTGCTGTTCATTCTTACAGAAGGGTTTGGAGCTGATCCTCTGCTCCGAGTCGGCCTACTACAAAGCTTGATGTTTTCAGACAGCTCGAGGCCAAGTCCCTATCCCATGATGCACCTTGAGTTACCTCAGATATAGTTTACCGCTGCAACTGATCGGAGGTTTCCTAGTACAGCTACGGCCAGTATAGTTTTTTTATAAAAATTTCTAAATGTTATATTAATAGTTATTGCTAGTTATAACTTAGATCTTTCATAACTTAAAAGTTTGATGGTCCTCTTTCTCCCTTTGGCCTTCATTTTTTTTATAGGCCTTTAGTATCCTTTCCCTTCTTGGTGTGCCTTACATAGATAATTAGAATAGCTTAGAATAGTGTTTTACAAGCATTTATAGATAGTAATATTTGGTGTGTGTGTTTATACATTAATACATTTATCCATATACAGACCATTTGTTTTTTTTAGGGGCTACTTGCTGCTTATATTATAGTGTACTTTAAAAATTGTTAAAGTTTGTGTGTGTACATTCTTGTAGGATAGTGCAAGCCTTTTTGGTATAGTAGGTAGTGTCATGGCTGATCAGGGTAAAGACAAACATCTCAAGTCTGGGTTTAAAAAAGGTCCAAAGTGTGGACAGAAGATGTCAGTGACAGTTATGTAAACTGTCTATTGTTTGGATGCCTTGCATTTGCAAGAGAGTTGCTCCTTTTGCCATTATTTTCAAGTAGAGGTTTGCATGAAAGGAAAAGAAAACTGATGGAGGACTGCTAAAATCTTCTTTTGAGGAAGCTTTGGGTGACCAGGATAGAACTGTTAATCTCCCAAATCTTCAAAGTCCTCAAAGACGTCTTCATCAGACTCTTTGAAATCTAAAAAAACATCCATGTCGGCTCCACAGCTTTTGGAGCTGAGCGTCCTGTCCTTTTGGAGCCAGTCCCCAGTCCTGGAACCAGTATCCAAAGTTATTGAAATCTCCTATACTCCAGTTGGTACCACCCTCCATCCACTCATCTCAGTCCTCGATTAGCCTATCCAATTTGGATGTGGATCATGTGGTGCAGAAGTTGCTACAGGCACCAGCGTTTGCTAAATTTTTATTGGTTCTGACCCAAGCCATTTCGGAACCAAAAACTGCTATTCCATCTACTTCTTTTTCTCCTCTGAGCCATACCGGTCGTTCAGAGCCAGACGAGTTGGATCTTGTGATTGTGGAGCCATCGGAGCCAACTCCTACTCTAGTGCCATCGGTTCCGTTCACTCAGACTTCCTTGGTACCCACCGAGGAGTCTAGGAGCCGACACTCTCCGGTCAGGGGAAGGATAGTCAGACTGACCTGTCGGTTCTGACTTTGCCTCTCGGGTCTCTGCTCGGATGAGTTCTGCTCCTATCTCTGGTTTGGAGCCCACTGTTCCGGTGCTGAGGGGAACGGTTATTTCTTCGGATCCAGCAGTTCCTTCTCATCGGAGCAGAGGTGCCTTTGAAGCCATGAGGAGAGTAATGACCCCAGGAAATCCACAACTTCATGACCAGCTATCTCCTCCCCAAAAACGCCTGTATTCACTTCTGCCTCACAGATCCCTTTAAAGCGTAGAGACCCTGGGCCTCAGGAAACCCCACTGGGTGGCCTCTGCTCTTCCGAGACCTCACCGGAAGTTCTCATTGATGAGATTCCCAGGAAGAGAATTTGCAAGAAGAAGCACCTAGACTCCCCACAGGAGTCTCTCATGTCTGACACTGACTTAGATGAATCAGAAGGGTCCCTACGGTCCCCCTCTGAAAATATCTCATTTACAGATATATTATGAATTCTTAAGCAGAGGGGTGGCTGGAAGCCCACCAACCCTACTGAAGATGTCTGTTTTCTTGAAGGCTTTCCGGTCTCAATCCTCCACCTCTTGGGTGTCTCTGCCCTTCGATGAGCTCATGGAGCTGGTCTCACGAACTGCATGGGAGTCTCCGGACACCATGGAGCCTGTCCCTAGGAGGCCCAACAAATTTATTTCTGCCCCCCAAGAGAAGCCTTTTCTCACTAAGGGAGTGCCTGTTAATGCCATGGTGGTGGCAGCAGCCACCAAAAAGGAAATGTCAAAAACTTCTTCCTCTATCCATCCTCCTGAGACTCTAGGATCATGGATAGATAATGGAAGCACAGGTATAGTTCAGTGACTTTTGCCATGCATTCACTGAACTATCCTACACAATTTCACAAGACTGCAAAGAGACCTCCTAAATGAGCTTGGATTTTCTCTTTAGGGTGCGGTAGCTGAAGGAGCTTCAGACAAAGTTGCCTCCCAGCTTGCTACCCTTAATTCCATAGTGAACTCATTCATGCGTCTCATTTCATATGCAGCTGATGGAGTGAGTAGGGCAGCGGGTACAGGAATTGCTCTATGGAGACACTCCTTGATGCGCTTATGTTCCTTTGTGGAGCCCTTTAAAGCATCCTTTGTCAACACCCCTTTTGATAGCTCGTCCCTTTTCGGGCCCCAAGTTAAGGAAATTTTGACTAGGTGTGAGCAGGAAGGAAAGACTCTGTCTGCCATTGGAGTCTGTTTTTCCACCCCTACTAGACCCTACCCCAAGGGTCAAAAGGGAGGAAAGATGTGGTTCCGAAAACCCCAAGAGCCTTTCTGGACACGTGGTGAACCCCCTCCAGGGGCAGAGGAGGGGGCAATAATGGAAGATGCCGCCCTCGCAGCAGAGAGTGTCCGCAGAACCAGAGCGACAGAGACCAGTTCTTTGGGAAGCCCTATCAGTACTCCTGAAAGGACGCTTGACTGTCCTACTCTGGGGGCAGTCAGGGGTCACTTATTGTTGTGTCCAGATGCCTGGCTCAAAATAAATGACAACTGGGTACAAAGTATAGTTTCCAGGGGATATATTATCCCCTTTGCCATCCCCCCTCCATTGACAACAAAAATCCCGGATGTTCCACCCAGTTAGAGGGAGCAAACAACAGTAGAGGTCCAAACGTTGCTAAGAAAGAGTCATCCAACCAGTCCCAGCAGACCAGACAGGATCCGGAACTTACTCAAGATACTTTTTAGTTCCAGAATAGACTGGGGACTGGAGATCTATTTTGGACCTCTGCAGACTAAACAGATCTGTCAAGAAAGAGAAGTTCCAGATGGTCACGCTTTAGTCAATACTTTCCTTCTTAGGCAAAGGCAATTAGATGTGCTCGATAGATCTCCAGGATGCATAGTATCATATAAAAATGGGCAGACTATCCAGGGGTCATCTGCACTTCCAGCTGGGAGCCAATCATTACCAGTTTCGAGACCTGTCCTTTGGTCTCACTACAGCCCCCAGAGTGTTTGCCAAATGCATGTCAGTGGTCACGGCTCACCGGAGGCATTTAGGATTCCAGATGTTTCTGTACTTAGAAGATTAGCTCCTTACCGCCACCATCCGGCATCAGCTAATACAAACCCGGGACACCACTCTTACTCTTTGCAATCAACTGGGTATTACCATAATTTCAGAAAAATCTGCCTTGCCGCCATCGCAACATATTGTTTTTATCTGAGCAGAATTGGGACACCCACCACCACTTTAAAACTTCCAGCAGAAAGAATATTACTACTTAGTCAGCAAATCCAGAACATCATATCCAGAGACAAGGCTTCAGCATCAGAAGTGCTAAACTTGTTAGGGATGATGGCAGCGGCAGTAATAGCGATACCGTTGGGTTGCATGCACATGCGGATTCTACAATGACTACTGTTCACTCAGTGGTCTTATCAAGAGCTCCCAATGTTTCATCTCATTATTGTAACAAACTCATGCAAAAAGGATCTTCTGTGGTGGTTGACCTCTCCAAGTAACAATAGGTTGTCCTTTTATCCTACCCTCACCATGGGACACAGTGACCACAGACGCTTCCCTGATAGGGTAGGGGGGCATTTTCAAGGAGGAACAGCCCAAGGCACATGGACCCAACAATAAACACATTTGCATATCAATGTTCTGGAGATGAGAGCGGTACTTTTGACGTTGCAGTACTTTCAGGACTCTTTCCCTCTGGGGACAGTTGTGATTCAGATGGACAACATGTCATTGGTCTGGTACTTGAACGAACAAGGAGGAGCCAGGACCTGTCCCCTTTTGTAGAGAGGCCCTAAGAGTATGGCAGTGGGCTACATCCACCCAGCGCTTTCTGATAGCAACGCACATTCTGGGGAAATCAAGCATGATTGTATACAAACTGAGCTGGGCAATTTTGTTGCCTCACGAGTGGTCCCTCAAAAAAAAGATGGTTGAGAAAATATTCCGCAGATGAGGCCAGCCTTGCTGCGATCTTTTTGCTTCCCACATGAACACAAAATGCAGAAGCTACTTTGCCCGGATTCACCCTCCGGGAGATTCCCCAAGGGACGCACTTGTACACGATTGGCCTCCGGGTCTCCTCTATGCATTCCCACCAATTCCCGTGATACCCAAAGTACTACAGAAAGCAAAAGCCCTGGGAAGGATCATCATTCTAATAGCCCCTCATTGGCCTCGTCAGATTTGGTTCCCCTTCCTTTGACTTCATCTGTTGGAAGAGCCTTAGATTCTGGACTCAGTTCCAGACTTTGACGCATTCATTGGGGGCTCTTCATCCCTCCCTTCAGTCCCTAAAATTGACAGCTTGGCTGCTCCAATTCCCAACATAGCTAGGTTCCATAACCTCTCAAATGAAATGCAACATATTTTAATATCTTCTCATAAATCCTGTACTAGGAAGTTGTACCTTACCAAATGGAAGAGATTTTCTGTATGGGCTTCTCATAGGTTCATAGTTTAGTACTTAGCTAACTGTCCTTGTTAGCCATTTTAAGCCTAGCCAATTATCCCTTGTGAGACTCAAACCCTGCACCTTGTGTTTGTAAGGCAAACACCTTAGCCATTAAGCCACCCACCCAACCCCCAGAATAACATTGATCTTATCCAGCCCCCATTTCCTCTATAACAGAATTTTTGACTATGCTTTTCAACAATGGAGCTGCAGCAGCTATAGTTCGGGTACATCTTGCCGCCATCTCTAATTTTCATCTTGGCTTTGAAGGATTGAGCATAATGTCCCACAAGCTATCCAAAGCCTTTCTCAAAGGGACCTTCCACCTCAGACCATCAGTGAAATCCCCTTATGCCCCATGGAACCTAAATTTTATTCTTTCACGCATTATTCTCCCATCTTTCGAGCCAACTTCCTCATGTGATTTGAAATTTTTGTCTTGGAAGACTATCTTTTTAGTAGCCATCACGTCTGCCTGAAGAGTATCAGAGCTACAGACCTTGTCTGTAAAACGTCCGTATTTGGCTTTTTATGCTGACAAGAGTATCCCTGTGAACAAATCCTTCATTCTTACCTAAAGTTTGTACTGAAGCTAACCTTAACCAAATCATAGATTTACCAGTGTTTTTCCTCAAACATTCCAACAACTTAGAGTATATGCTGCACAAGCTTTATGTTCATAGACAGCTCAGATTTTACCTAGATAGAACCAAAGATTTGAAGATCGGAACAACTTTTTGTTTCCTCTTCAGATTATAGGAAAGGTATGCCAGTGACAAAAACAACACCATTTAAATGGTTATCTGATTGCATCACTTTCACTTATTCAGCTGCCAATTTACCTTTGCACCACAAAATTAACCCCCATTCTACTAGAGCAGTGTCCATAGCCTCTGCTTTTTCTGCCAGGCTTCCTGTAGACAATATTTGTGCAGCAGCCACTTGGTAAGACCTCATACCTTTATCACTCTTTACAAACTTGATAGGGCCTCCAGGAACAGGGCCTCCTTTGGTTCTACTGTCCTGAAAAATATACTCATGTGAGCCACCCAAGAAAGATGGTGCTTGGGACATTACCCATCTGTAAGAATAAACGATGAGATAGAACTTCTTCATATAAAGAAGTTATGTGCTCACCATAACGTTCCATGTGAGTTGTTCATCTTAGCTTTATTCTAACTTCCCACCTTCCTACCCCCCTCCAGGGTTTTTCGAGGACCGAGATGCTAGTTTTATCATGGTTGCTCTAACTTTCTATGGTTTTTACCTAAAAAAGTGATGGAATGGCATATGGTATTGTTAGTGGCAGCAAACAAGATATGAGGTAACTCGAGGTGCATCATCGGATAGGGACTTGGCCTCGAGCTGTCTGAAGACCTCGAGCTTTGTAATAGGCCGACTCAGAGCCGAGGATCGGCTCCAAACCCATCTGTAAGAATGAATAAAGGCGAGATGAACAACTCTTACATGGAACGTTATGGTGAGTACATGACTACTTTTTTTGTAAGATGTGGGCATAGGCTGAAATGGATATGACAAGAAAAAATTATATAAAAGTTCAAACTGTCAGTGTATGCATGTAGCGCAAAAGCTGGGACTAGACAGTTAACCAAAAAGATGTTATACATAAAAGCAGTAATAAAAGGTGGGAATAATAACTTTTTACAAAAATGATGTTTTCTGTAATGTCTTTAAATGTCAATGGTCTCACAGATAAATACAAAAAAGAATAGTGAACTCTTAAAAAATGTAGAGTGCAAATAGCTGTGTTACAGAAGACACACTTGGAAAGAACTGAAGATTTGAATTTGAACTGAAGATTTGAATTTGATAACGAGAGGTTTTCAGGATGGTTATTCAGTACAATGTCTGGGACAAAGGAAAAGAGGAGTACTTCTGTTAATTGCAAGAGGAGCTCAAGTAGTGATAGAAAAGGATAAAAAGATTATAATGGCAGAATTGCACATTATTCCCCAAGATATAAAAACTGGGTTAGGCTGGACAGAATTTACATTTCACAGGAACATGAGCATTTAATTGACTGTCTTGATACACACCATATAACCGTGTCAGATCATGCACCAATAGTAACTAAAATAAAACTGAGAGTAATGAAATAAAAATGAGATCCTGGCAGTTTCCTACGTATCTGTTGAAAAGAGAGGAATTTAAGGAATGGATGGTGGATATTATTCAGGAGCTATTCAAAAGGACAGAATTTACTTCTAAAAATATAGCTAGGAAGTGGGATAAAATTAAAGTGAGTTTAAAAATAGACTGGAAATAAAAGAAAGGGAGCCATGGTTAACAGAACTTACAAGAATTATTTAGCGGGACTGTCAAATGTGAAAGTATTGCAGAACAGGGGGTATCTCGCAGAACAAGCAGAGGTTTAACTGCAGAGTTCTAAGCAGAAAATAAGGGATTATGTAATATACACAAGTTTAAAAAGACTGCTGTTAAGCAACTGCTTTTTGATAACAACACTAGAGCGCAAAAACTTTTAGCACAATGACTCTGGCAACAGAAAGTGGAAAGGGCCGTTTCCAGGCTTAGTGAGCCTATAACAGGCAAGGTAACATGAGATCCTGTAGATGTCTAAGAAATATTTTGAAAATTCTATGAAAGTCTGTATAAAGCAGAGAAATATGGAAACCAAGAAAAGATACAAATGGAAATGTTTATGCAAGAATTAAATATGCCAAGGTAAGAGGTAGAGGAGGCTCAATTACTAACAGTTGGGATAAGAGGAGATGAGATAAAAATTGTGATGCATAACTAATCTACAGGGAAATCCCCAGAAATAGATGGTATTCCTGTGGAAGTTTGGAAGCCAGGAGGGAAAAAAATAATCAAGATCTAGAAGGTTTTATTTAACAGTATTTTAAGAGGCAGAGAAGTACCAACAACCTGGAAGAAAGCAATGATGGCTATAATACCTAAAGAGTGTAAAGCTCCTTCAGATCCAGCTTCATACAGGTCCTTTTCAATACTGAACCATGATTATAAAGTATTTGTGTCTATAATGGCTAAAAGAATGGCAAAAATAATGCCAGAATTGATAGATATGAATAAATGTGGTTTTGTGGAGGGGAGGCAAACATTTGACAACATTAGCAGAACATCGATGATCCAGGGGGAAGCAGAATGTAAGGAAACACCATTGTTTTACTGGATCTTGATGCAGATAAAACATTTGACAGTGTAAGTTGGGACTTTATGAGCAGGACAATGGAAGCATTTGCATTTCTTGAAAAAATTATACAGTTGATTAGGATGATATGAGGGATCGGAGGTGAAAATTTAAAGTGGTTGGGGTCCTCTCTGACAATTTCTGCATGAGCAAAGGACCCAGCAGCGGTGTCCTCTTTCCCCTTTGTTATTTGCATTATATTTAGAACCATTGGCAAGGAAAATAAGGGACTCAGAAATCCAGGGATATAATTGGTATGGTAGTCAAGAAATAATGGCTATATTTGCAGATTATATTATTTTATACCTGACAAAACCAGAGACATAACCGTGTTATGGAACATTTTGAAACCATTTCAAATCTTTTTTGGGATACAAAATTAATGAAGCTAAAAAAAAGGCAAAAACAGTAAATTATGTACTCGCATATGAATTGGTACAGCCATATCAATATTTATGGGGACATAATAAAATGAAGTTTTTAAGAGTATGGATTAAAAATGATTCTGCTGTGTCAGCTAAGAATAAGTGGGAAGACACTAAACAAAAGATAATACCAAATCTGAGAAAATGGAAGCTTTGTTATATGGATAATGGGTAGTAAGATGCAAGCAGTTAAAATGTTTAGTCCTTTTAGTCTTGTACACAGGTCAGGCAATTTTTATCAACCAGAAGAAAAGTTGTGGATAATAATTTAATAAAGAGCTGAACGACTTTATCTGGGAAGGGAAGACAGTAAGAGTCAAGTGGGATAAACTGATTCTTCCAATAAAAAAAAGGCAGATTGGGGTTACCTGATTTGAAGGGGTATTTCAGAGCTACACATTTAAGGCTCCGTCCTATACATAGTACAAGCTGAGAAGTATAAATCAAAGTGGCAAGGGATGATGATGAAATGGGGGAGCTCAAAAAAAAACAAGGGGAGACTGGGATTTTGGATGTGGGCCTTTAAGGAGAATAACAATAATCATACAGAATATTATGTCTATAAAGTAAAAAGTAACAAAGTATCCTAAGAACTAACACAGGAATGGAGAAAAAAAGATTCTGCCAATAGGGATGACTGCAGTTAGGGACATAGACAATAGTCAAGAGGGGGGATGGAATTTATTGGAGAAAACTGTCAAAGGAACCAATGTGTTGGGAGCACATAACAAGTCAAAAAAGATGATAGAATGGGAAGACACCAAGAATGTGTTTGGACTGCAGATTATACATTGCCTTCCCTATCAAGGATTGATATCAAAGTATAGGCAAAGAGAAAGAAATGGGGGGGGGTCCTAAACGAAAGACCAGCACTGGTAGAGTATTTAGTAGAATCTAGAACAGAAGTTGCCATTAAAAAAGGAATAATTAGTAAAGCATATAAAATATTGGATGATAACTGTAAGAATCAATCAGAGCAGGTTAGAAAGGATTGGGAAGAGAGTTTAGGTAAGCAATTCACAAAGAAACAATGAGAAGAGATATGTTGGTCTCCCAAATGTGCAACAAAATCTAGAAGATTTAGGATTTTTGCTTGGAAATGTTAACTTGGATATTTTTATACCCCAGAGAATTTTTCCACCGGTAGACTGCAAATGTTGGAGTTGTGATGGGGAAGAAATAGGTAATTGGGAGCACATTTTTTGGGAGTGCTGTGAGTTGGCAGACTTTAAAGATACCCTGTGGGATGCACTGTTGGAGATGCTGGGTGGGCAGATTGGTGTGACAAGGGTAATGATTTTTCTCAGCTATGATACAGAATCTGAATTGCCTAGACATGGTAAGGCATTGCTCTGTTTAGTTTTGGTGGCTGCCTAAAAAGTAATCACTAGAAAATGGAAATCAAAATCTAAACCAACTGTACTAGAAGCAGTGAATATAGAACAGAGATAAAACAACTGGAATTCAGATCTTTAGAAAAGGGTACTAGCAAACTACATAGGAAAAAATGGGGATTGTGGGAACAATACATATGGGGGAGGAATGAGGTTTGAAAGAAGGTAGGACTTAAGTGAGCTGCGGAACGTTTGACTGAAAATGACTAGGTAGGTTATAAGTGATATATAATGTTTGCAACTGGGAGTGTGGTTTTTGACGTGCAATGTTTGCGTCTAGGATTGTGTAGGTGTGGTTTGTTTTTGTTTATATAAACGTACGATTGCCTGTGTCTTAAATGATGGTTTACAAAATATGTTTCTTGTTTAAAAAAGGACATGAATTGAAGAATTTATGTAATATTGCTAGGTTATATGATCTATCTCTATATCTATCTATATATATATATATATATATATATATCAGTATATGTGAAGTATAATGTTTATAAACGTGAGTTTGTTAATACAGTGTAATTACTTTTATGCAAATGTAAATTTGTTTGTCACAAGTGATAATTAAATAAAGATGTTAAAAAGTTTTGAATCTTTCCATATGTAAGTAATACTGCAGCAGTAATTAATGAAGGAAGATGATAATACAGTTGTGTAAGAACCTACCATAGCAGTAGATGTCAGAGTAGGTCACTGTTGCAGTAGGGATACCTTCTCTTCTTTCCTCCTGTTTTTATGTATTTAGTCTTTCCAAGGTGGACCCCTTATGCATTTCCTCTGTTCTAGTTGTCGTAACCCCCCCCCCCCCCCCCCCCGTTTGTTGCCTCTACTTATTCTATATTGGGACAAGAAAGTTCTGAGCATTTTCATGCCTCTATGTCCCTTATGTATGGCTTTGCCATCTTATACTTGGGACATACAGTGGATGTACAGTAAGAAAAGATGATGCCCAGGCTTTGGCAGGCTAGCTGAATGTATGGTGGTATTGGCAGTATACTTTCTGTATGTAATTATTATTGTAGCAGTAATCTACTGGGAAATCTGTTACGTTCTTACTGCCATTGACACGTGCATTATCTTCATAAATTATTTGTCCAGTTTCTTGGTAATGCTGGCATTACATTTATGCTGTCTGTCATAACACCCATGATAGGTGTTATGTTTAGACCATTGTCAGCTGAAACGTGCTGAATTCATATTTTCATTTGTTGTATGCTTGTTTTTACTGGGGTATATATAATATTGCCTATATTCTGGTCATCATCCTACTGAAAAAAGACATTGAGAACTGAATTCTTTGTGAATCCATTGATTTTATTTTTGTTTGTTAGTCAGAGTGGAAAACCAATTCAGATGGAATGTATTCTCATCTTATTCTCATCTTTTTGTACATAGTGGCCATCATACTCGTACATTAGTAAGCACCTAAAACAGCAATCCTACAAGCAGTGGCTTAACATCCTATTTACCCTTTCGGTTGTGCTTTTATGACTCTATGATTGTCGAAGCAAGGGAAGAGCTTAGAAACAGTTCACTGCTGGTCGGCTGTTGCACAACACACCAACAGTTAAGATCTTGCTGTTTCCCACTAATGTGCAAAGTGCAAGCCAGTGAATACATTGGGAAACTTTAACCAAAGCAGAAAACCGTCCCAGACAAAAATAACACCATTGTGTTGTATGCAGTTATCACAGAATAAACCTTGATAGATAGCAGCATACAATAAAAGTGCACAGTGTGTAATTTGAAAGTAGTCATGGCACACCTGACAGTCTTGTATATAACTTGATAATCAGCATATACTTGTATATTATAATGACCTTGCTTCTCGAGCATTCTTGGTTTGTTTTAGGTGCTGTGTACCTAAATTGTTCAGATTCTCTGTAATTGTTGCATACTGTGTAAACCTGCCCAAGCCATTTGGCCTTCAGTGCTTTTATCAATTTAAGAATGTAAACAAATGAGAAGTAATGGAGATACGTTTTTGCTTTTTCTCTTGGCCTATTCACTGCCTTGAAATTGATGAGTAGATTGCTAAGCCCGATCTAATAGTGTAGAATATTCCATTTTGTGTGCGTGTGCACGTATGCCAGTTTTACTTGATTTCAAGATGCCTCATTGGTTAGCTCTTACTGAGAATGTGTGTATACTAGGTGGTTTGTATTCCTGTTCCGTTTACCTCCTCCACATACATCAAGCCAGTTCTGTTCGTTCAGTACCCTTTCCAGTGAGTAATGCTTTTTGTTCAGTGTCCCATATTCTGATGCCTCCTGGTTTCATGTCACACCAACTTGTTTCTGAACACAACACCATTTGTTAGCTCTTACTATATGGTAGCCTTATAACTTTAGGTTTCTGTCATATCTCTTACCTATCCTTCACACTGTAAATAAATTTCAAGTAATATAATATCCTGTCTGTTAACATCCTTTAGGAAGTAATGCATCTAAACCTTAAAAATGGCATTCTAAACAAGACCTCAAAAATTAACTGTTGTCAGGTGACTTTCTTCTCCTTAAGATCTTCTTCCCTATGCCCATGCTCAGTGTATCCCTCTTGTTACTCATGGGCCCGTACATTATTGTGTTTGTTGACAGAATTCAGTTTTCTGTCCAGTGACCATCTGTTTTTGTCAGCCTTTCATGTTATTCAGCAGGGACTTGTGCAACTTGGTATATCAGATGCGTAATTTGTTATTTAGCATGAGTCTGAACTGTTAAGACTTACGGAGGCTGGAAATTCACATAGCCACCTAAACCTTTGCTTATAACCTAGATTGGTGCATTGCATACTTTAAAATGGTACTGTAACACCATTATGGTTGCAGGGTCCAACAGAAGAGAATTGTATGTGCACATTTTTTAAGTAATGGGTAATTTTGATAGATATGAACAACTTTTGATTTAAATGAAAACTTTTTTTTAAATGTAGGAAATTAGGTGATTATAGAGTTGAAATTTAACATGCTTACCTCTTATTAATCGGCACGTATTTGTGCAGAATTTATAATTTGGTGTCCTACATCAGCTCTGAGTGGTACAATGAACCTTATATTGATGGAAGGCATTAAAGGTCTCGAGGAAGCTATCAGGACATTAACATCAGCAGAAAGTGTCATTCACTTGAAAATGGTCTCACTGACTGTTTCGCAACCTCAGCAACTTAAGAGATCTTTTGCAGACTGAGAAAGCTGCTTCTAGTAGTCCCCCAGTAATAGTTTATTTTGGCTTTCTTGTAATAAAATCAACACTGTTACACGCTATGCAGAATTCAAGGTACTCTGTTGGTCTCATTTTCTGTAATGAGTTTTCCTTTTTTGTATATTGTATATGCTTGCCAAATAAAGTGATAGCTATAGCCTCACTGTTATCACCATATTTGAATGAAGAAACTGTGTTTATTTTTCATGTATAGTTTCATAGATTATCAAGTTTCTTTTCTTTTGTATAAACAGAGGATTTCCTGCAATTGTATCTTTGTAGAGGAAGGGGATTTGGCATGTTGTTTAGTGTTCTATATTGGTATTGAGTAGTCCGTCATTACCTGCTGCCTTTTTTCTATGGTACAGGATGGAGAGGCGTTTTGCAGGTGGTACTTCTTTGTGAGTAAGCAGCGTTGTGGATTTTGATGCATTTTGTTTCATTTTTTTTCCATTTCTCTTGCTTTTCAGAGTTCAGTCTCACCTGGACATTGTTTTTCTACCATTTGTCCATAACTGATGTTTCAAGGACATGCTTTTGATTTGAATGTCTTATGGTAATGCAGGCTGGAAGCCTTTTTTTTTTTTTTTTTTTTTTTTTATTTCTGATGAGTCTCACTATAATTAGAAAAACATTTTTATGCAGACTTCCAGCCATTCTTTCTAAACCTATCTGATGTACGCTTCCAGTCAATAATTAATAAGCTGTCAAGATTATCTCTCAGCTCTTAACTCCTGCTAAGATCTTTTATGCTGCTTTTGACACTGTTGTAACATATCATGTCCCATAAAAAAGTGAATTCCCTGATCCAACAGCATAGTCCACTGCACTTTCCAGCCCACCACTAAGCTTTGTCATTCCAGGCAAATCAAAATTCCTTCGTGTTGGCCACTTGTCTTATCCACTGATCATCCTGGCTGAAATACTTTTATAGATGCCGCCTCCAAAGTACTGAAACCCAAGTTCAAATCCTGTTTTGTATGTTATGTTATGATAAATATCTAAAAAGTATTTAAAAACGAAGGCAGTCCATTTGTTGTTGGATTGTCTAGTAGCCTTACTTGCCTTACACATACATGTTTTGTATCTGTCTGTGCTTGTGTGAATAATTTTGGTATGTGGTGGGAAGAGCATTAAACAAAGGATGTTTTTATTAATTTCAGGCAGAACACATTGGCAGACGTGGTTGTAGCATGTCTTTGTTTCACCTTCCTAATTGTTGAATAGGTCAGATACAATGCTGAGGCATCAAAATACTACATCTGTGACCTGCCTGGTGGTTGATTCTGTAGTTGTAGACAAATGCATTATGCTGCCTAAATTTACCAACAAAATACAGTTTTAGTTTAGATTCTGGCATTGGCAGATAACAGAGCTGAATGTTAAAACGTAGCTTTAACATTCTCTGATTTTACCCCTGAATTGAAATTATAGTTTTTATTAAATGTTGTAGCAAGCTGTGTTTGTAAGTAGCATTTAATGGATTTGCAAAACTTCCCATGTGGTGGTGCAGGGGCGACATAGTTTCTTGTTTAAAATATTTATTGTGTGTTTGTATTTTTTGTGTGCTTGTCTTCAAATAGTTTTCCTTGGAGTTTGTCAGCTTTCTGGCTTTGTCTATATGCCGATTAGATTTATGGCGGTAGATGTCTTTTGGATTACAGGGACTTTTGCTCTTGCATCATTTCCCTTTCAAAAATGTATCCATCAGTATATGAACATCACTGTCACTTAGCAAACATTGTCGAGAGGTGGTAGTGCTTGACAGTAAGGGAAATGAGTATCCATAGGTTAACATTGATAGGGCAGTGGCTAGGAAGCTGGTCTACAGGGTAGAATAAATTGGAACTTAAATGTATTTTGAAAAGAAATTGTGCTTGCACGTGAGAGAAAAGATGGTATTCTTTAACTTTAGTATGGGATATTGTCTAATTAGACTTCGTTTCAGACAGCAGTAAGACCGTATACAGTGTGACAGATGTGATGTGAAGTGGTTCTGCAGAGCTGCCATGTAGAATGATAGTGATAGTTTTGCCTTTATTTATTTTTAAAGAAGAACCTAATAGGAGTTTAAAAGTGAAGGCAGATTTCCTTATTTTGAGTGCTGATTACAAGTAGACAGGCACCCAGCAGTGTCTTGAATTTGAGGAACTGACATTTGGAGACCGATATCCCCAGTGTTATAGTGCCACAAGTAAGTGAATTCTGAGATGGGAATGCATACTGCAAGGTAGCTTTGTCAGCTGTTTATGAATAAAAATGTGCAGGGTTGAGAACATGCTCATTCAGAAAGATGTCTAATTTGGGGGAATGATCTGATTACTGCTTGCTCACTGGGGAAGCATCTGTCTTTGAAATTATCAGTGTATTTCACAGCATTCGCTCAGGAAATAGGTGTTTACATTACAGACACAAGGTGCATGGTTTGATTCTCAGATGAGGTAATTGGTTAGGCTTAAAATGGCCCACAGTGGCAGTTAGCTTAGTACTAATCTATGAACTTATGAATAGTTGTGATAGGATGCTTCCCCAACACTTTGCAGTTGAATGGATCTCAAAGATAACTGGGAAAGATTGTAAGTGACAACAGGAATGCAAGAGCATGTTTTCGTTTTTTCAGCACTATAACCCAATTTTAATTGTAGCCTCCTTTTTTCTGGTTTTAATAGACCTTGCTTAAATTGAGCATGAGGGGCGTTCTGTAGTTAGAAACTATTTTCAATTGCCAGTGAAAAGGCTGAACAAAATCTGTTTTAGTTCATATGGAATTTATTTGATCATCCAAGCTGTACAGGTAATTCCAGTGGTACATCTACACAGTCCGCAATCTAAACTGCTATAGATGTACAAAGTTATTGGCATGTACTGATGAAACTGCTCTAAAGCTGATGTGGCAATTAGTCTCCCACAAAACAATTGCTCCCATAGAAGTCCCAAATGTTAGTGTTAATTCTTGCAATTACTACTTTTGTCTCCCACAGTTCTTGTCTTCTCATGTGTAGTTTATGCATGTCCAAAACATTTTTTTAGGAAATCTTGCATCATCTTTGCCTTTACTAATGCATTCTGGTAGAAATTCAAACTGGCATAGGAATCTACCCTAGGCTTCCCTAGAGTTTAGATATTGTATGTTCAGAGGTAGCTTGAAGTAGTTTTTCTCATATGGGACTCTATCTCAGTCATTTTATCAGTAAAGGCAGTGGATACTGACATAGTGTAAAAATTTCTTGGAAAGACCAGTTGTAGAACTTTAAGGATTCTGTTTTCACGATAGCATTGGTCCACTAGTTTTGATTGACAAGTAAAGTAGCTTTGAAACTTGGTAACGAGTCTCCTCGCCAAATTTAAGGTGTCTGATCTTCCCTGGAAAGAGAGAGTGGTCTACTGAACCACATGATTTGGCCAGATGTTCAAAAATATTGACAGTGTGGAAATTGCCATCCCTGTTAAATATCTTATCGCAGCAGTGATCTTGTACCTTGGGTGGCTGTCATGCTGGCCCCTTAAGAGGATCATAAGTGAGTATATGTACAGGTATTTTTTGTATGTTTTTCCTCCCTCCATTCTTACCAACCAACAAGTGGTACCTTGTTCAGATATTATGCTGTTGGGGGGAAGGAGCTGTCATCTGAGCAGCCATGAGGGTGCTTTGTGCTCTCAAGGTCATTTGACAATATGGCTTGGTCCCACTACTGGTGGTGACGTGAACACTTCAGCTGCAAGGGCTGCATGAGCTCCCTCTGTCCATCTATGTCTGTTCCCTGACCTGCAGTGCCAGGTACTGTTGTCAGGAGTTTGGGATGCCATACCTATGTTTTCCTGGCACCAGCTCCCCACATCATTATGAATCTCTGTTCTCTGTGGCCCTGTGATTAGAGCAGTTATGTGAGCAGGGCAGGTACCACAATCCCTCCCTCTTTCCCAGATGGGGGCACACGTTTTCTGCCTGCCTATGTTGTCAAGTGCGTGAGCTGCTAGTTAAACTTGGATCTCCAGGGCTGTTGTCAGCCTTTATCCTACTATGCTTGTAGCGCAGGCATATGTACAGGTATTTGGTTTGACGGTAAGCATATTCTGAAAGTGAAAGGCAGTAGAAATTTGGACCTATATTTGCCCTTTTCCTGAGAGGCAAGAAGTCACAACACACTTTCAGGTGGAAGAGAAGCATCCACATGACAGTGGATGGGATAAATAAACACAAGTACAAATGGGAGCATTAATGTCAATGCCCTTTGTAGGAAATGCAGGTTGTAGGCTGTGCAAGGTCAGATTGTTAATTTTCTTGAATAGAAAGGCAACTTTCCCTTTTAAAGTGGAAGGGTGGAGCTTCGATGCCTGTGTATTATCAGCATCATGGAAAGTAAAATTGTTTAACTTTCAGAGTGTTTTGGTCTTCAGATGAGAGCCTGAGATGAGTTTAAAGTATCTTCTGATGCCTAGATTTGAGGCTTTGACTATTTCAGCCATTCTTGTATTGGTCTCTTCCGAAGAGCTGGTACTCACTAAGTTGCCTCTCTTGTGGCTTCTGGACCTGACAGACTTTTCTTTTTGTGATTTCAGTGGGAAATGAGCCACACTGTGGCACAGCTGGCATGGGTGGGTACTAGGCTTGAGAAGATATGCAGGTTTACTGCTGAAACATCTCTAGTTAATACTTGCTACCCTCACCACTTAAAAGTGCAGTATTTGTCTTGGATACTGCAGGAAGAAGAATTAAGGTTATCAAGAGTCTACTTGTTAATCAAGAGTATCCAGAACAGGAAACCAAACTTCAGAAGCAGCAAGGAGAGCTGCTTCAAAGACCCTGAGAGATCACTGAAAAATAATGGCTCTTTGTCACTTTATTTCTATAACCAAAGTAGTAATGATGCTGCAGTGGTCATTGGATGGATACATCTCTGTGGGTATGTAGAAAATGTTCATTCCAGGAGTATATGGTTGTGGGGCATTTAATGCTGAAATGATGGGGGTGAGGCCAAGTTTTCTAGGAGAGGAGTAGCTTTTAACATCCAGCCGTTCAGAATCCCATTGTCTGTATAGCTGTGGTATTCACCTACTCAAAGAAGCCCGTGTTGGTGTAAATAGTTGATATGTAGGCACCATTTAGGTGTCTCGGTAGTGCAGTTTTGATGACAGCCCAGTCATAGTGACTGCCTTTGAGACAGACTGGGACAACAACTAAATAAGGTGACATTGAGGCTGTGTAAGGCTAAACCATCATGTCATCCTCCCACTCTGGTCACCTGCGTGATCTTTTCTGCAGTAGAGGAAGTTATCATTGACTCTGGGTTGGGTATATGTGGCTTTTATCATGATCTTGCTTATGCATAAAAATCTAATCCATATAGACATAACCAAGCTTTAAGGTAGTTTTATACTTTGCTAATTTTTCTCCAAATGTAAAAGGTAGGATTACATCATCATGGTACAGGCTGTGTTCTGGAGATGCAATGAGAGAAATGTGAATGAGTGATTTCCCCAGTAGAAGTAGGTCTTGAACTTGGTGCATTTGTTTTGTGTTAAAATAAGGGAGGGGTATTAAGAGAATCCTTCTAAGACAGAGTTATTAAATTCATAACAAGGAAACTGGCCTGTCTTGCACTTCAGCATATCGTTATTAAGCTTAGACACATAAGCCACCTGCTATCAGGCCAGAGTGTAACATCTGTAGATAAAAAAAGGACAGGGTAAACTTTCAAGCAAAATAATCATGCAACAATGTACAGTTATGCCATTGCTGTGCAAATCACAAATAAGTAATTTTGGAGAAAATAAATTCATTTTCTTGCATGCTTGCTTGTTTGAATTTGTTGACCAGGGTAAGCGAGTGCTAATGTTAAACATTTATATAATTGTTAAAGTAGAGTGGGTTAGTGATGTAAAATGCTTGCAACTAAGATTGTGTCAGTGTGGTTTGTTTTCATTTATATAAATGTATGATTGCCTGTGGCCGTAAGTGATGGTTTAATAAAGATGCTTCTTGTTTAAAAAAAGGGGGGGGGGCAACATTTGAATAATTGATGTAATGTTGCTTAGGTTATATGATATATAGCAGTATATGTGAAGTATAATGTTTATTAATATTAATTTATGAATGCAGTTTGATTACTTTTGTATAAACGTAAAATTGTCAATGTCACAAGTGATAATTCAATAAAGGTGTGTTTAAAAAATTGTTACAGTAGCCAAAACTATTTAGGTTGTATTCTTGCCCAGGACATAACCACTGGACAGCTTTCAAAGGGTACCTTCCACATGCCCAAACTGCCAGTGGCTTGAGCAGAGCCATATAAACAGGCATTTCTACACAAGAAAGCTCATAAGTTGTGGGTGTCGAAAGTTCTATGCCTCTGCAAGATTCATGGAACTGATAGCAATTGTTTTAACAAAGGGCAGGCAAGTACCTTTCTGAGGAAAAACCTTCCAGTGCATAATTTTTCTGAGGAAAAACTTTTTTTTTCTGTGAACATTTTTTATTTCATTCTAATCTAGGAAATGATTTTTTGTTGGACAGTCATGTTTGATGAAGGGAATTTTTTACTGCTGTTATGCCCTTGTGAAAAAAATTGGGTAAACATTGACTTGTTATTGCTATTTTCTCCATCTTTGTTTAGAATAAATGTGTGTCTAGGGCAGGATATTGTGCTTTGGGGGACTATCCTGTAAGAAGGTTTACTGACTCACTCAGGCTCCACTACCTGCTTGTGAGGCTTGCTTCCCTTAAACAGATCTGTTTGCTGCCACTCACAACAATCAGTTGGTGAAATTTTGATCTGGGATTCCTTGCAAAAAGGCCTGGAAGAAAGATGCATTTTCTTTTTCTTGGACAAGTGTTTCTTGTTTTCCTACCCGTTCTACTAATATCCAGGGCCATTCTGAAGATTAAGAAAGACTCATTAAAGATCATTATGATGACTCCTTTCTGGCCCAGACGAAAGTAGTTTTCCCTGCTTTTAGAAATTGCCAGAGGCAGTTGGCCACAGGTTTTTTCACAGACTAGATTTACTCACAGAAGATCACGGGTGTTTGATAGACTCCCAAAGCCAAACAACTACAACTGACTGCCCGGATGATAGACTTTTAATACCTTTTAGGCACTTTTTTTTCTGGGGATGTGCAGCAAGCATTAATAGATCGAAGAAAACGTGTTACTAGAAAGTCATATATTAGTTAAGTGGAAAAGGCGTTTTAGTTGGTGCCACGAAATGAACCTGCGCCCATTCAGAGCTAGACATTCTGTGGTTCTGCAGTATTTGTGAGTTACTGTCCTGTGCTCTGCCTTTCTCCTCAATCAAGGTTTGTCTATTGGCCATTTCAGCATGTCTGCGCATGGGTCTCCATCTTTCAATTCAGTCTTTTGTGAAAATGTTTTTGAAAGGGGTGGTGCTTCACAAGACTTCTAGGAAACTGATGGCTCCTCTTTGGGTAATAATTTTGTGTTAGAAAAAATAACTGTTAATCCATTTGAACAAGCTTATCAGCTTGACTTGAGGTTCTTGATATGGAAGACAGTGTTACTCTTCTTGCAGAGGTCAGAGCAATTTAGTATATCTGTTGCAAGCATTTATGTTGGGTCAGCCTCACCCCATTTTCCGCAAAGATGGGGTTTCTTTAAGAAATCCTTCATTTATGCCTAAAGTGATGTCTGAGTTGACATTGTCAAGCTACCTATTACCTGTTCTCTTTCAAGAACCTGTTTGTCTTTCTTGACCAGGAAAGTTGGTGTAAAGCCCATTTTCAGTGGAGGGCTGGGAGAAAAGTCCCATCACAGTACATTTATATTAACAAATTAATTTAGACAGTTCTTGGCAAAACAGCAGTTATATTTCACAGAAGAACAAACATGGTTACAAGACAGGTGTATGCAATCAAGTATTTACATCAATATGTACAGTGGATTTAAAATGTGTAAACACCCGTTAGAATGCCAGATTTTTTGTGATATAAAAAATTATACCACAATAAAGACCTTAATGATATTCCTTTGGCATTTGGCTGTGCTACAAAAGGATTCACTGGCAGTGGTTGTCACCTAATGGTCGAGAGAGGGAGTTATCAGCCAAAGTTCCTAGGTCCTAGATTACATTTTTGTTTTGTAGTGGTGTGTTGTCTATAAAGTATGATTAGTAGAAGGGTGGTCTACCAAAAGTTATGACAGTATACTTTTAGTTTAGCCCATTTTTAGACCTTCCAAGAATTTACTAAGGGGAGTTCATTGTTGAGGGTTTGAGTGTCCAAGGGTGACTTAACGTCCTCCAGCTTGCAGCTGTCTACTAACTTTGTTAGCCAGAGTTCTTGGCTGTGTGTTTAGAGACCTATGAAATAAAGGCCAAAAAAAGAGGTCCCAGCATGAAGCCCTGAGGGGTGCCTCTAATAACTTTCACACCTTCTAATGAGGTGCCTGCAGTTTGCACCATGTAGGTTTAGTCTTTAAACCAGTTTACTATATACCTTATTCCATATGGGTTGATTTATTTAATTTTTAACTATTTAGCATCTGTATAATGCCGTCTTGAGGAATGGTGTCAAAGGCCTTGGCCAGGTCAAGATTTTCTGAGTGTACTACATGGTCCCTGTCTGTAGCCACTGTAACCGTAACCTTTTCAAAGAAGTTTCAGACTTGGCAGACAGGATCATTTCTTTGCAAAGTCAAACTATTGGGGGTCAAGTCTAGTAAAATTCTTGATATCTTTATCAGACTGGTTATAGTAAATGACATGGCATTGCAGATGAGGCTTATAGGACTGTTCTGTAATTACCTAGGTTGGTTGTAAGGTCACCCTTATGGAAGTGCATCACCATTTCAGTGCACCTGTCATCAGGGACAAAACTAGTTCCGAAACTTAGATGGGTCTGCAAGGTCATGTTTAACACTTTTAATGAATGCGATCTGGTATATTGCAGGTCCTGTGGAGGAAGTATTTTTGTGTTTGGTAAGTACTTTCAGTAAATGATTCTTTGAGATAATTGGCGAGTAAGGGATTCGGGTATTTCAGGACTTTGGATAGAAGTCTCAAGAGTGAAGCTGGCACTAAATTTACTTGCAAGGATATTGACAGTGTATGTTGGGTCAGAATAGGAGGTATTTTGAATACGTTCAGAGCAATATAGAGTATTGTTTCTTACTTTTCTAACATAACTAAAGTTTGTTTGTGTCTTTCGGCTTTTCCCGGTTAGGGGTTGCCACAGTGGAACTCCGGTCCGCTAATGATTGGCAGCAGAGTTTTACATGCTGGCTTGCTGGGCCTAACGCACAACCTTCAACAAAGGAACGCCCGTTCATGCATGTCGCCACACAGAAGACGGTCTAACTGAGAATCGAACGGGCAACGTCTAACTGTGAGGCGACAACACTACCGCAGCAAGATGTATAATTTGTTTTGGCTTTAGAGGCCATCTTAAGTTCATGGCCTACTTTAGTGGAACTGTGTTTTTCAGTTTAGTTTTTTTGTAATGCTTTTGATGTTTTCCTTGAAGTGGGGTTTTGGATCTGTTGTATAATTTGGGAGTTTTTTTTTCTTTTGTTACATTTATTTATGGTAATGGACCTCCAGGACGTTTATTTTTGAGTTCTCCATGATACATGGTTCTGTTAGAGACTGCATGCTCTGTATGCATTAATTCCTTAGCGATGCTTGCTGCTGTATCAAGGTGAGGGTTGTGCAGCCATGACTGAATTTAGATATTACCTCTCTAGAGTAGGCTGAGATTGACAAGTTTTGTAGTTCTTAAATTCAGTGGAATCTACTATGGAGGCTTTTAGGAGTTTTAAAGGAGAAGGTCACAAGTTTTTGGTCAGACTTCACTGAGATGGAAATACCAGAGGTGTGGAGGACTGCAAGAGGCAGTCATGCAAGGCAGCTTTACACTTTACAAAAAAGCTTTATTGGTCTAACAGGAAGATGTTCTTCGTTCCCCATTGCTGCAGTCCTTACTATTGGGTATAGTCCGCCGTCCAGTCGGCCCGAATACCAGAGTATAAGGCTGACGTCGGTCAGGGCGCATTAGACTGACGTCAGTACGTCAGGGTACTAATGCGCATGACCGACGTCATATCCTCAGTCTTTTTTTGCCGCATGGTCAGATGCAGAAGCAGTTTTGCGAGTGCAGGTTGGCGTTCTGAAATATTTCCGAAACCGGAGTTTCAGACCGAAACAGAGTTGGCTAAGTACCCCATTGGGGAACATTTTGGTTTTTTCTTGCCTCAGTATTTAACCGGATGTCAGAAAAAGTGAATAACTGTATTTCTTGTGGGAAACAGATACCTCATAGGGATTACCATACCTTGTGTATACCTTGTTTAGGGCCTGAGCACGACGTTGTTGGTTGCCGCTCTTGTGCTAGGTTTAACAAACGCACTATTAAGAGGAGGTTAGACTGTGCCAGGTTAGTGTTTGGGAAGCGTTGCAATTATAAAATGCCGTCGGATGCTCCGACGCCCGCTTCCAAGAAGCGCAAGGACAAAACAGCGAAGCCTAGTGTTGATGAACCGCAGTCCCGGACGCCGGTTCTTTAGAAGGCTCAGTGGAGCCAGAGGTTTTGCCAGGAGTTTCCATGGAGTCTCAGGCAGAAACTTTACTGTTACAGGATGTGCCTTCTCAGGAGGTAGGCCAGGCTGAGGGGCTTCTCAGGTAACTGTTCTTCCCTCTCTTCCCAAGGTAGTTAGAGCCTCTCCTTCTGTTGCCAAAACTTCTTTGAGAGGTAGGCCAAGTTCAGCTTCAGTGGGGCTTCTCCTAGCATTTCGGGTTCTGTACCTAAGAAACATATGCTTAAAATGGCAGAAGATTTGATTACTATGATTAGAGGTTCTATGCCCCTCCTGATAAGAGGCCTAGGGTGGAACCGAGTTTGATAGTTTTGAACAGTGTTCAGAGGCTTCAGAGTCTTCTCATGGAAGACTTGCAGGAGTATCCTACTTATTCTGATTCTGATGTGGATGATTCCACTCCTACAGCTTCTCCTCCTGAGGATTTCTCATTTTCAGAGACTCTGCATTCCATGAGGGAGCACTTTAAATGGGAAGGCCAGGATTACTCTGATTCCAGGAAAAGGCTTAGGGAATTCTTGTTTTACCCCAGCATAGGCCCTTAGCTATTCCTCCTGTGTTGAATGTGGTGGAAGATGTTTTTGCAGAGGCTTCCTGAACCCTGACTCTTTGCCTCCTGCTCCTGTTAAACCTGATAGGTATTATAGGGTGCCCAAGCTCATAAGTATTTGTTTAAGAGTCCTAGGGCGGACCCAGAAACTGTTTCTCAGGGGCCTAAAGGTGTTAAGGCTTCTGTGGTTAAAAATCCTGTTCCCACTGATAAAGAGGCAAGGGCTTTGGATAGGTGGGGAAAGAAAGTGTATACTTCTTCCACTCTAGCCATGAGAGCGTTGAATTGTCAGTTTCACATGCTAAAATATCAGAATTATCTCCTTTCACAATTGAAATCTAAGGTGGATGCTTTGGCGGAAGGTATTGAGTGTAAAGAGTTGCTGGATTTGGTTCATGTGTCTGAGCAAGTGGGTAAGCATTCTTTGCAATGTGGTTTTGATGCTGTACAGGCCTCCTCGAGGGTGGCTGCTACTAGTTCTGTTCTTCGCAGGCATGCCTGGTTGAGGGATCAGAATTTAGCTGAGCATGTTAAGACAAGGATTTTGGATGCTCCTTTACAGTCTGATGTGTTGTTTGGATCGCCTGTGGAAGCAGTTTTAAAGAAAATGGAGGACAAAGCTAAGTCTATGCAAACTGTTAAAGATTTTTTGCAGGTGCAGCCACCGAAGTTTAGTAGAAATTGGCCTGCTAAGGGGTGGACATATCCTGCTTATGATTCCCAGTCTAGGGGTAGGTCTAGACGTGGTAGGGGCAGGGCTCAAGGTTCTTTTAGGCCTAGAACAGGGAGTTCACCTGCTCAAACTTCTGGTGAGGGCAGGGGTCAGTCCTTTCGTAAGCAGACCCAATGACCTGCCTTTTCAGCTGCCAGTAGATTCTCGTCTGGTAGCTCCTCTGGGAGGAAGACTGTCTCTTTTCAAAGAAAATTGGGATTTAATTACTCAAGACAAATGGGTGTTGGATATCATTCACCACGGTTACAGATTTTATTTCCATACAATGCCCCCTTTCAAAGGCATGCCAGACGTTCCTCCTCCACAAAGAAAAGAGGCTCACAAGCAAGTTTCTCAGTTACTCCAGATGGGGGCCATTCAGCCAGTCCCTGTATCAGAAAGGGGCCTAGGATTTTATTCTCGCCTGTTCCTAGTACCAAAGAAGGGGAACACGTGGAGACCAATTTTGGATTTATCTCTCCTCAACACTTTTCTGGACATTCCCAAGTTCAAGATGTTGACGTTACAACAGCTTTTACCTCTGCTGGGCAAAGATCACTGGATGGTAACTTTAGATCTCAAGGAAGCTTACCTTCATGTGCCTATAAGGCTAAGTTGCAGGAAGTATCTGCGTTTCGAGCTGGAAATTCTCATTATCAGTTCTCTGCATTGCCCTTTGGCTTATCTACTGCGCCCAGAGTATTCACAAAGGTTCTGGCTCCAGTGATAGCTTACTTCAGGCTTCAAGGAATTCAAATCTATCCTTACTTGGACGACTGCCTGATTCTGGCTCAAGAAAAAGAAGACCTTCTACAGCATCTGGAATATGTTATAGCAGTGCTAAGATGCCTAGGGTATTCTGTGAACGAAATAAAGTCCAGTCTAGTACCCTCTCAAGACATGTGCTTTCTGGGTGTGAGACTGAATACAGCAGCCCAGATGGCCTTTTTAACCCCGGACAAACAAAAGAGTCTATCACATTACTTCCATCAACTATCTCATCAGTCCGTGCTGACTGCAAGGACAGTCCTTCAAGCATTAGGGTTCATGGCATCTTGTATTCTGGTGCTTCCCAATGCCAAACTGCATATGAGGAAGCTACAATGGTATCTCAAAATGTATGGACACAGCACTGCCAGGATTTGGACACTGTCATTCAAATAATACCTTGCCTTCAAAAAGAATTTTTGTGGTGGGCTCAGGAATGTCACCTAAACAAGGGACTCTCTGTGACCCGCCAGAGGCGAGTCAGATTTTAACGACAGATGCCTCGGACATTGCTTGGGAGCTCATCTAAATGGAAAGTGGATACAAGACAAGTGGCCTGCCAGACTACAGCATCTACATATCAACATGAAGGAGATGTTAGCAGTCCAGTTTGCATTAATGGCTTTCAAGGAGTTACTTCTTCCAGGGCAGGTGTTGATTCTAACAGACAACACAACTGTCATGTGGTACATCAACAAGCAAGGGGAACACATTCTTATCCTCTATGCAGGCAAGCAATGATTTTATGGGAGACTGCGCTAGGCTTGCAACTTACTCTTCAGGCAAGGTTTCTGCCAGGAGCACAGAACTCCTTAGCAGATGTGTTAAGCAGACAAATCATGGATCCCCACGAGTGGAAACTGGATCTTCATGTATTTCAGAAATTGACAGTGTCATGGGGAACTCCAGACATAGATCTGTTCGCTTCTCCACTAAACCACCAGCTGCCAAAGTATTGCACAAAGGGGTTTCATCACACAGCTTGGAAAGTGGATGCTCTGTCTTTCAGTTGGAAAAACCTTCATGTGTATGCTTTTCCACCTCTGCCTCTTCTTCCAAAGGTACTATTAAAGGTCAGACAAGACAGGCCAAGGATGATTTTGATAGCTCCAGATTGGCCTCGCAACACTGGTACCCACTACTACGGAGTCTGGTAAAGAAGCCTCCATGGCCTTTACCTCTGATTCCTCATCTGTTATCTCAGAAGGACGGTCATCTGCTCAATGTCAAGCTTCACTCTCTTCATCTAACAGCCTGGCATATTCTGTGTTGAGACACAGCAGGTCTCAACTTCCTCAACAAGTTTTAAATGTGATTATGGAAGCTAGAAGACCTAGTACAAGGAAAGTGTACGCAGAAAAATGGAAGAGATTTTGATTTTGGAGTACAGCAAAGAATTTGGAGATTTCTGAGCCTAATTTGAGTGTGGCTCTTCAATATCTTACTGAGTTATTGGACAAAGGTTTGTCCTTCTCTTCCATTAAGATTCATGCTGCAGCAATTTCAGCTCACTATGATTGTGATCCACCATTGTTTTCGCATCCTTTGTTCAAGCAGTTTCTTAGAGGGGCAAAGAATATAAGACACCCACGTAGAGCTCCTACTCCTGCTTGGGATCTCAATTTTGTGTTGGAAAAACTTACTCTACAACCTTTTGAGCCTGCGGCTACGGCTGAATTGAAATACTTGTCATGGAAGACTGCTTTTCTGTTGGCTATTACTTCTGCAAGAAGGGTGTCTGAGTTGCAGGCCCTTATGGCAGTAGAGCCCTTTTTGATTTTCCATAAGGATAGGGTATCATTACGTACTAATCCTTCCTTTATGCCTAAGGTGGTTTCTAGTGTGGCTTTAAACCAAACTATTCATTTGCCTACTTTTTATGCAGACCCCCAAAATAAAGGGGAAAAGATTTTGCACACTTTAGATGTACACAGACAATTGCGTTATTATTTAAGCAGGACTAAGGATTTCAGGCAGTCTCAGCAGTTGTTTGTTTCTTTTGCTTTGAGTTCACAGGGCAAGCCTGTGTCAAAACAAACTATTTCTAGGTGGATTGGCTTTTGCATTGCATTTTGTTATTCCCATCATGGCAAGGAGATTCCAGCTGGGATTAGGCCTCATTCCACTAGGGCTACTGCCACTTCAACAGCATTTCTAAGGGGTGGCAACTAAGGATATTTTGGAAGCAGCTACTTGGAGTTCAGTGCATACTTTCTCTAAGCATTATCACCTTCCTATCTACTCTAAGTCTAGGGCTGGTTTTGCCACAGCTGTTTTGCAAGGCATGTTGTCAGCTCCTGCTTCTTTATGATTTGCCAGCCTCCCTTACCTCTGCTTTGGGATTCTACCCAATAGTAAGGACTGCAGCAATGGGGAACGAAGAACATAGTACAGTTTTGTACCTACCATAAATGTAGATGTTCGAGGATCCCCATTGCTGCAGTCCAATTTACCCTCCCTCCTTCCCCTCTGTGTTTAGGGGTGGTTGTGTAGGTGAGGTTACATGCTTATATTTTTGTATATATTCTTGTATATATTGTACATATTTTTGGTGCAGGTATTTTGGGCCTTGTCTTTTTAGGGTCTTCTGACATCTGGGGCAAGAAAAGACTGAGGATATGACGTCGGTCATGCGCATTAGTACCCTGACGTACTGACGTCAGTCTAATGCGCCCTGACCGACGTCAGCCTTATACTCTGGTATTCGGGCCGACTGGACGGCGGACTATACCCAATAGTAAGGACTGCAGCAATGGGGATCCTCGAACATCTACATTTATGGTAGGTACAAAACTGTACTTTTTCACCCTTCACTGTTACATTATGAGTATCACATTTCTTTAGTGTTTTTAAGATTCTTGTTGACAAGTCTCGATATTTCAGTGGAATTCTTGGAGCACAAATAGCATGGAAAAAAACCCTGACCTGTCTGGTTTCTTCTGCACCGAAGCCATCAGGATTCTATGGTACTGTAAGAAGTGGACTTATTTGACATGTACCCCTGAAAAGAACTCCCTTTTGCTGCAGCAGTTCTAAAGAAGTCTTCTATTCCTTTGATCTCAGCCTTCCATTCATCCAGTAGAGGGTCACATACATGGGGGAGAAGCTCGTTCATGCATCCTCCTTTACCTTGAGGGAAGTAAATTAGTCAGGTCACTCTCAAACTGAAAACTTAGAGACTGACTCTAGAAGGATTAACAGCTAGGAATCTTGAAACTAAACAAGTCTAATTCCTAGATGTCAACCCTGCATTTTATATCTAATTTGAACGTGCGAGTAGGTCATAATATCACAGATGGTTGAGCCAGGACATGAGGAACTGGTCATTGCTGTTAGATGTCAGCATAACTGATTTTTTCTGATAATACAACGGCTAGTATTTCTTATGCCTATTTTTGAAAGAACCTTGTTTTTTTGCTCATGCTTGTATAAGTGGAACTCTAGAGACTAGAACAGTAGGGTAAAACCCTCACTATAGAGACAAGAACAGTAGGGTAAAACCCTCACTAATGTTACTGTCAGGTTTCACTTTGCACAGTGCCTTTTTCCTAGGATGCACTGTAGTTAGAATCAACTTTATTTTTGGTGTTCCCAACAGTAGCTAGATTGAGAGGCTTCTGGCACAGGATGCAAGAGACTCTTGACAGTTTCTAGGATAGCCAGCAAACTGGCAGAATATTCAGTGATTCAGCCAGCTCCAGTGAATCAGCCAGCTCCAGTGGTGTAGAAGTCTAAAGCCCTGATTACAGTGGAGGCAACCCAAGTTTAATTAGCAGCTGAAGCATTTGATAGAGTTGGCAGGGAAGGATGTAGACAGGGTGGAGCAGGACACACACTTCTCCCGACCATGGGGGAGTAGTGGCATTGCATAAATTCTCCTAAGGACAGGCTTTCATCTCACCAAGCCACCATCTAATGGTTGCCCTGAGTGCAAGGGAGCATGCACTCACATGAGGGCATTGTGGGACCCCACAGTGATGTATGTAGCTCATCCCCATATCCAGGCTATGGTGTTAGATCATTCCTCAGCGAGGACATGAGCAACTATTGTGGCTGCCAGAATGAAGGCTCCTCTGACAAGCTCTCATCTGGGTAGTTCTGTGAATTCTGTGCCACAAAGTAACAAATGGGTTTAGTCCATATGGGGTGCTTGATGGTCAGTAGGCAAGGAGAAAAATTCAGGTATTCTGTGGCTCTTTCTTGGTAGGGCCTGTATTAAGCTTCCTGAAACCTTGCCCGAAGCAGATCAGGTGAGCTTTTTGGACCTCCAGGATGCCTACTACGCACTAAGTAAGCAAGGAGGTTCTTTAACATTTGTATAAGATCCAGTCATTTTCAGTTTTGGCTACTGACTTCTGGCTTTAACTTGGTCCTCTGGGTGTTCAGTAGATACACGATCGTCATAGTAGTACATTGCAGACTGCAAGGAACTAGAAGCTTTTTGTAGTTGGTTGACTGGCTTCTGGCGGCCCCAGTGATTTCTTTGTTACTTTACATGTCCTGTTCAACTCAAATTTACCCCATAGCAAAGTAACACGAGCAGAAAATGAGAATTCCCTGTTAAGACAGGATGAAAATAATTATCTGCCATGTAAAATAGCATATAACCTGAGCAAGCCAAATGTAAACAGAAGCATTCACATATAATCCCAATATTCTCCAGGAAAAATGCTTCCCAATTGTTCAAAAGCAGAAGAATTTCACTTTAATAATAATCTTAGGGCACTAAATGACAGCCAAATCGTAGAAAGCAGTCCCTATGCCATGTCAGACTCAAAGCCTGTCACAAGTGGTGTCCCACAGGGCTCAGTCCTGGGCCCACTCTTGTTTGGCATCTACTTTTCCGAAGTACAAGCAAACACAGGAGGGTTATGGCTGACAAAGTTTGCAGATGACTGCAAACTGGGCGCCGTAGTTGAAAACACATCTGACACAGATATCCTTCAGAAGGGTCTCACAGAAACGGATGACTGGTGCCAGAGCCATGGCCTAAAGTTAAATGCCAAAAAATGCATAGTCATACCCTTCGGGAAAAACAAGGTTACCCCTAGCTACCATATCGGTGGTAATCCTCTGAGCACAGAAGAAGTTATCAGGGACCTGGGGACCCAGGTTGACAGTAGCCTGTCATTCGACACCCATGTAGCTAAAGTAGTTAGGAAGACCTTCTACATTGCCCACCTTATCATGAAGGGATTCACATCTAGATCAAGGGAGGTCATAGTCTCCATATACTCATCACTCATCAGACCAATGATTGAGTACAATGCCCCATTCGGAATGTATCTGACCCGACACTTGCAGCAGCTGGAGAGGCCACAAAAGTTCCTCACCAAAAGGATAAAGGGTCTCAAAAATCTGTCCTATGCTGCCCGACTGAAAGAACTCCAGCTCTATTCAGTCGCTTACCGCTTGCTCAGAGGTGACCTTTGCCTGACATACAAGGCCATGTCAAACACAGATTTGATGAATATGCTTCACCTCAAAAAATCTAGATCCGTCAGAGCCACAAGGGCGGGAGACTTAAACCTCGACACGGCTATTAATAGGACGTGCTGGAGGGATAGATTCATCACCCAAAGACTCCCTATGCTGTGGAACAAAATCCCGGTATATGTGAGGCAGAGCACCTCGCTGGCCTTGTTCAAGAGAAATCTTGACCAATGGATGGGCGATCGCAGATATACTCCAGGGATTACCTCAGTGTCACTGCTAGACAGAGGCACAGCAAAATAATGGGTATAGTTCCCATACAAAAGGGGTGGCGTAAGCCACAAAACTATGGGCTAGGCTTATAAATGCCCTCGGGCAGATAGCCTAGTATGAACCTATGAACCTAAGAGACAGAAATGGTAATTTAGTATTGTATATCGATGTGCCTTAAAAGAAAAAAAGACTCTTCTTGAAGTGACATACTGATATTCACCACAAAAAAAAAAAAAAAAAATGTTCACGATATAATTTGCGTGTGGAAAGGATCTGCAAAAGGGGTCTTACCTGTCTAGCAAGAATCCTTGGCCAACTGCTGCACCAGAGAAGTCTCGAGCGATGCATCTGCATGAGACTGCAGGAAAGTCTGGAAGATTTGTAGCCACTGTGGCTGCTTTTATACTTCCAAAAGGCATAGTCTATAGGCAGCCAGAGTGACTCTGTGGGAGGGGGTTAAAGTTTTGGGAAAAGGACATTTGCTGTATCCTTGGCAGTTTACAACCCATAGTCTACTGCAGCAGTGAAGAACAGCTAGTGTTATGGGTAAGTATGACTTGCACAACAGTACATTCTCACCTTTGTATTACCTAACCACCCACCTGACTGACCTACAGATTAACAGGTGTTTTGTAGCTGTTTTCCAGTACATTTTGTTAGCCTTATGCCTCATGCAGACTTCAGAGAGCTAGTGAGATGGGGGGGGGGGGGTGGTACGAAGGCGACACTGCGTGTACAAGGTCAGGGTCCAGGTTGCCATAGAAAGTTTTGTTAGGTTGACTAAATCCTGCCAGTCTTAGTCCTCTTTGTCTAGATGATGAAGTTGGTACTGCCAGTTCTGATCTATCTTTATGGTAAGTATGTAACTGTAAATACTTTTAAAAATAACTGTTAAGTGAAACTGTAGAACTTCATTTATAATTAAGCAGAAAACAGTGATGGTTGCAGTATCAGGAAGGCTGCATGTTTTTTCTCTTACCTTCACCCCCATGGCCACCTTATGTAATTGTTTTAGCAAATAAGCAGCACCCATTAGATAAGAATGGGCAGTACTTGCAAGAGCAGGCTAGCTAAGACTTGCTGAAAGAAATAAATTTGCCATAATCTAAGTGGCATGACGGGCAGATTTGAGGGGCATTGAGTGTCTGGTAGTGGTGCCCTAGAACTTTGCATTGAGTAAGGTCATTGAAAGATATTCAAAGTCAATGAGAGATTTATTGTCGGCAGCAAAAAGCAGCATTGTTATATTTGTTAGTACTTAAAGGATCCTCATTCATTTTTCTAGACCTAGACTAGAAGCCGTTGAAAACTTCTCATCAAACGAAAGCATTGGTGTGGAGTTGGTTTAACTCTTTAGTGACTTTATTAGTGCCTGTGCGGATCAGTATATTCAGTAAGCTTGCCTGTTCTGGGCAGATTTCTTTTTCCAAGCATCTTTCAATTCTATTAGATGAGTCATAGTGATTTTTAAAGGAACTTTGTAAGTTTGTATGTTTTTATTTGGATGTGTTATACCAAAACTGAATACAAAAGGAGGAGTCGACTTAAAAGTAGGCAAGGCATGAAGTCCTACAATTGCGCAAAATATTTTAAAAAGTTTCAGTCTTGTTTAAACTAAGAGATAGTCAGAGAATATAAGTGAAAGACTGTCAGTGGATTTATCTCGGATTTCGCAGCAAGATTCAAATTCCTTGAGGGTGATGACTGATTATAGACGATAATGAGACTGGACATCCCTACGGACATACTTTTCCCATTGAAAAAGGGAAATTTTAATAAATTAGAAATATTCGGCTTTAGGAAGCATCTTTTCAAGTACTGAACCGTGTTTGGATTTTTTCTTTTAAATTAAAATTGTAGACTTTAACAAATGAAACAGAAAGGCTTTAGTTACTTGCTGTCAAACTTAAAAAGCATGTGGGCTGATATTGACAAAGTGTTGGAACAGGGCTCAAGTATTGAGTGATTTGCTTTAACTTTGTGTAGGCATCCTCAAGAGGTGAACCAGATTGTGTATACTATTCAGTAAAAATCTATGATAAAATAGACATTGTACGAATGAAGTGAATTAAACTGAAGTTTGTAGAATGAGTTGCAGTCAGCACAGAAGAAATTAAGAATACTTGGTATTCCACAGATTGGAACATCCTGCCAAACATAGAGGAAGCTGCTCATAAAATCATAGCTCAATGATGATGGTAGCTTGCAAGATGCAGAATACAATTTCTGATTGGAGATATGTTCTAAAGCGTTTTGAACATAAGTTAAAGTAGAAACCTGATCGAGGGCAGCTATTGTCAAGTTTCAGTCAAGTCATTAATAGAGGAGCAAATTTTTGGCACAGGCACTAAAAGCATTTAAAGTGTCTAGCTGGAGCAGTACCTGGCAACAATTTTAAATTTCAAGACTTGTAGTAAATACAAATCCTGGAGTAGCGAGACGAAATGTTATATACAAATCCTGGAGTAGCGAGACGAAATGTTATAATGTGGAACATTAGCATATTCTAAAATCACTGTCTCAGATTTTTCTCTTTTTTCAGAGGTATGGCAGTCTCTGAGATGAATAGAGGGATTCGGAGTTGCAGGGGCTGCCCCCCACTTTCAGAAAATAACTAAGAGCAGCAGTAGTTTTGGCATTCACTGTTCTCTCTTAGTTTACTCACAGGTAGGGGTCTCCGATTTACAGTAGGGTACCACAACAGTTATTCTGTTTTTGTGGATTTGTCTCTGGAATATAGTAAAGAGAAGACAAGCCCACGCTTTAGTAAGGGAAATGTTATGGAACAGATGGATAAAGAGTGTTATGCTTTCTCCTGCTGCTCTTGTAAAGTCATTTGAAATGATTCCTGTATGTATTTTGTATACGGCTGACAAAACAAGAACTGCTGAGCATGATATTCCATAATGAAACAGGAAGAAGCTTCACCCTCGTTAAACCTGTGCAAGGCCTCAAGAGGGTATCACACTCTGGACTTTTCAGAAGATGGTGAGGGTTTGTAGAGGGAATTATATTTTTTATTCTCAAAATATGCAGTGAACCTCCTTCAGCTTGGACAGTGGCATCACACAATATTTTCTGACATTTCTCTGTTCTTGTTGAAATGACCAAGTAGTGACTATACTAAGTTTTATCTACTACTTTTTTTTGATATCCATCACATATTTTTGTGAGTGTTATAGGTAGATTTAGAAAATGTAATGTCTTTGTAAGAGTTTGTGTTATCTGATCAGAATAAAAAAAAATTGCTTAAAAAATGCATCTAACAGAAAAAAGTTAAAATGCTGAAACAAAAAACATTGGATCAAGTATTTAATACTAATAATCTTAAACAGCAGTGTAGGTGTTCTTATTTTAGTTAAGCCATGTGAAATTAAGCATTTCCTTAAATTGTACAAGGAACACAAGTGTGGGGTATTGCTCATAGGTAGGTACTAGGCTATTGGCCCTAGGGCCTTATATAAGCCTAGCCAAATGGTACCCTGGCTTTTGCCACCCAAGAAAATTATTTTCCTGTGCCCCTGTCAAGCAGAGCCACAGAAGTCATCCCCTGGGTGAATTTCCTATCTCCCATCCAATCATCAAGATTTTTCTTGAGTGCTAATGAGGAGCTTTGTTTGATATAGGTAGGTAGTTTGTTCCAGAGTATGGGAAGTCTCTGAGATAGGAATCTATCCCTCCAACATGTTCTGTTTATTGTGGTGACAAGGTTTAGGTCCCCAGAGCTTGTAGCTCTGAGGGATTGGGATTTCTTTACGTGGAGCATGTCCAACAGCTCTGAGTTTGACATAGCTTTGTATGTTAGGCAGAGATCACCTCTGAGTAGGTGATATGCGACAGAGTAAAGCTGGATTTTTTTGAGACTGTCTGCGTAGGGCATCTGTTTGAGGCCAATAATCGTCTTTGTGAGGTATTTCTGTGGCCTTTCCTGTTGTTGTAGATGGAACCCCAAAAGGGGTGTTGTACTCTATAATGGGTCTAATGAGTGATGAGTAGAGGGGAGCAATGACCTTTTTTTTTTCCTGGATGAGAAACCTTTAGTGATGAGGTGTGCCACGTAGAAGGATTTCCTGACTACTGTGGCAATGTGGTTATCAAAGGAGAGACTACTGTCCACCTGTGTCCCAAGGTCTCATCACACTTTCGGAGTTAAGTAGATTACCGCCTATGTGGTAGTTAATGGGTGCAGAGTTTTTACCAAAAGGGATGACAATGCACTTTTTGGCATTTGAGCTTGAGGCCATGGTTTTGACACCAGGCATCTGTCTCAGTGAGGCCCTTTTGTAGGATGTCCACATTGTTAGGAGATTTAATTATGGCTCCTAGTTTGAAGTCATCTGCGAACTTTGTTAGCCAAAGACCTTCTGTGTTAGCCTGTACTTCAGAGAAGTAGATACCAAACAGGAGAGGACCTAGGACTGAACCCTGTGGTACTCCACTTGTCACTGGTCTGAAGTTGGATTTAGAGTCTGCTACTTTCACAGTGTGGGTTCAGTCAGTGAGCCAGTTGGTAACCCATTTTGTGACATAGGGATTTATACCTAGTTTAGTGAGTTTGTTTACAATTCCAGAGTGGGGGATGGTGTCGAAAGCCTTGGCAAGATCTAGATAGGCTGTGTGTACCACCTTACCCTCATCTACAGCTTTGGTGACCGCTTCAAAGAAGTCTATCAAATTTAGGAGACATGATCTGCCTTTTACAAACCCGAACTGGGTAGTGTCCAGAGTTTGGAGATTAACAGTGTCATTGTTTATAAGTTCCATGATGATACGCTCCATAGCCTTGCAGACCTGGCTCGTCAGGCTAATGGGGCGGTAGTTCCCAGGGTCCATGGTGGCTCCCCCTTTGTGGAGTGGGATAACCGTTGCTGTGCACCATTCAGTGGGCACAAAGCCTGAGGTGAGGCTATGATTGAACATGGTACTTAGGTGGGGTGCCAGTTCGTGGGATGTTGTCAGGTCCCATAGATGCTGTGTTCTTGGCTTTGGAGAATGTGTTTTTACCTGTGCAGCCGTGATTACAGGTACTTTGCATTCTTCCGGTATAGAGATGGGCCCTTTAGGGGATGAGACAGGGGTAAAGTTAGCACTGAACCTATCTGCCAGGATGTTGGCAATATTAGTTGGTTCTGTATATTTAGTGCCATTGTGCTATAACTCAGAGCAGATCTGAGTGTTGCCATTGAGATTCTTGACATAGCTGTAGAATGCTTTGTGGTTGTCTGTCTTTAGAATCAGTGGCGATTTTGTTTTCGTAACTAGCTTTGGAGGATTTTGAGGGATCTCAGCTTCTTACTGAGGCTGACCACGGAGTTCCTCCAATCATGGGATTTTACTCTTTTTTGCAACAGTTTCTTCTGTTGTAGAGTTTGTTTATAGCAGGGGGCCACCAGATTGGCTTCCTTGTTTTGGAGGATAGCATCTTGGTTCTGTTAGGGATTGCATGATCCATGCACTTGTGTAAGTGCTTATAAAGTGCAATTGTATAGGATTCAGCAGTCCTATCTCTACTGTCCATCAGCATGGGTGTCGTGAAGTTTGCCACTTCTGTCTTAAGAAGTGTGAAGTTCGTTTTGGAGAAATTTTTTACGGTGGTTTCCCTAATGGGGGTGGGGCTGGGATGTGGATGACTAGGGTGATTTGCTTGTGGTCGGATCTGACCAATGACGAATTGACCTCTGGTGTGGAACACCTGCTGCCCATGTTGGTAATGACCAGGTCTAGGATATTGCTGCCCCTGGTGGGGATGTGGATAAGGCATTAGAATTTATGAATTCCAGAAAACGTTGAGCACAAGAGTTGGTACATGAGTAGTTTTCCCAGTTAATGGTGAGGTAGTTGAAATTTCCCATTATTAGGGTGTTGGGTTGTACCCTAATATTTTCCAGTGTATCAAGAATTGAGGAGTGGGAATCCTGGGGCATGGTGGGGGATCTGTAGCAAGCTACAGTTTGCATTCCGGTCTTCCCCAGTTAGTTGGATAATCTCAGATGCATTATGCTGAGCAACTAGCCTGGAAGTGTGGATATCCTTAATGACTATTGAGACGCCTCCGCCTTTAGTGCTTTGGTCCAAGTTAGGTAGCCGAAAGGTGTGGTATGAATTATAGCCTGGTAATGCAGGGGTGCTCTCTGGAGCCTTGATCCAGGTCTCTGTCACTGCACAGATGTCAATGTTCTCCATTTTAAGGAGTGCCTCGAGTGAGTGCATTTTGAGGTTTAAACTTCTAGCATTGAGTAGCATTACGCTCGGATTTTGCTTGCTTGTACCTGTTACAATGGTGAATTTGTCGTTTGAATCGTGCCTAAAAAAGGCACTATAGTGGTAGCAAGAGCCTTAGCCAGTATCCGGGATCCCAAGGGTGACAGGTGCAGGCCATCTCTGGCAAAGCATCGTGGTTTGTCGATCATGTCATCCCAGGCAGACAGATACTGGATCCCCTTAGAATGACACCAGAAGTTTAGCCAATTGTTGAAGTCTATCATTTTGTCCTTGTACTGTGGTATCATTCTGGGTGATAGCAGGATGCTGCTCAGGGCTAGGGTCATACCTGCTTGGGCTACAAGATCATAAAGCTCCTCCATGTCTCTCTTCATGTAGTCCAGGGAGGTACGTCTCGGGTCATTCACACCAACATGGACAATGATGGAGTCATATTTGTACTTGCTGTGGAGTGACCGGAGTGCATGAGTTATGTGGTGGATCCTGGCACCTGACAGGCAGCTGACAGTGACTGTCTCCTTGTTTAGCCTGGTGAGTGGAACATCAGTGTGCCTGATTATAGAGTCACCAATGACTAGAGTGTTAGGTACGTTGTTATGCCTTATGGGCTGTGGTTGAGTGTTACACTGTTTGTGGGCTATGTGTCATTTCTGTTGTGTTGGGGGGTGGAGATTGCTTACATTTCTGCTTTGGAGGTCCTTGTTGCTTGGGTAGATATTTTTTGAGAGCCTCCACAAATGTAGGTGTGTGTTTTGTGTTTCTGTGTGTGTGTGTGTTTTGGTGGTGTAGGTTTTGAGGGATTATGTGATGTGTGGTTTGGTGCAAGTGTTTACCTTCTCCTTTTGACTGTCTAGTCCAGTCTTGGGAGAAGAGAGCTTTGCTTCCAGTTTGGTTATATAAGTGCATCTCTCACAGGTTGTAGTGTTGGGTGGTAGGAGGAGAGAGTTGTCTGTGTACATGAGGCAATTGCTGCATTGCCCCAAGATGCCCATATTCATCAGGTAGGAGAAAACATTGGGAGCTGACCCTTAAACATGCCTGGATATGTGCTTATTTATTAAGTGCTAAAAACTGTTTTCCTGTAGACAAGTGAGGAAAGTTGAGTGATGTAGTAATTTGCAGCTTATTTAGTGCCTACAATGAGTTCTGAACAAGTGCTGAGCTCAAAGAAACAGATTTGAGTGCTGAAACTAGAAAACTGGCTAGTTCTAAGAAACAAAATTAAGCAAGAAGGCTTCCATCCAACACAGAAAGGCTTGGGGGCTCAGAAGCTTACAAACAGTCCTGGATACAGCAAATCTTGACTAGACAACTTATAGGAAAGGCAGGAAATGAGCTTAGAAATTTTTTTTTTGTAAAGTGGAAAGGGGAAAGGAGGAGCAGAAGCTAACTGGGTTGGCCTTCTCAAATGTTCTCTCTGGAATAGGTCGAATGAGGTAATGACACTAGACTGGGATTAGTGTCCCAGTTCAAATTTACAGTAGGGGTGGGCAACTGCAAAGCCACCAAGTATAAAAACAGGATACCAAGAGTGGGAGGTAGGAAACAAAAATCAGAACAAACAAACCCAACCAGATGCTTAATTGTAGAAAATTCTACTTAATACACTGAGTAAAAATAAAAGTGCTATAAATAACTCGGAAATAATGCTGGGCCTTATTTATAATGTATGGAAATAATTTAGTGGTTAGTTGGCTGCATGTCCCTTTAAGTCCTTGCACTACTTTTTTTAGATGTAGGTAAACAGCTGTAAAACAATTTGGTCACCTCCTCTGTTACACTTTAATGTTTTATCACTGTGGGACAGCAGTATACAAAGCATCATATTTAGCTGAACACATGTATGTGGTTAAGCAGTTTATTAATGAGCATAGTTTGACACATAGCCTAGTATAAACCTATGAACCTATCTGCCCTAAGGCATTTATAAGCCTAGCCCAAATTTTTGTGGCTTACGCTACCCCTTATATGAAAAAATACTGTGCCCATTAGTTTGTTGTGCCTCTGTCCAGCAGTGACACAGAGATGATTCCCGGGGTAAACCTACAATCTCCCATCCACAGGTCAAGATTTCTCTTGAACAGAGCCAGCGAGGTGCTCTGCCTCACATGGACCGGGATTTTATTCCACAGCATAGGGAGTCTCTGAGTGATAAATCTATCCCTCCAGCACGTCCTATTTATGTCCGTGCTAAGGTTTAAGTTGCTTGCTCTAGTGGTTTTGGTGGATTTGGATTTTTTGAGGTGGAGCATGTCCATTAATTCCGGGTTGGACATGGCCTTGTATGTCAGGCACATGTCACCTCTGAGCAGACTGTATGCGACTGAATAGAGCTGGAGTTTCTTCAATCTGGCAGCATATGACAGATTTTGGAGTCCCTTTATCCTTTTTGTGAGGAACTTTTGGGGTCTCTCCAATTGCTGCAGATGTCTGGTGAGATGCATCCCGAATGGGGCATTGTACTCTAACATTGGTCTGATAAGTGAAGAGTACAGGGGAACAATGACCTCACTAGATCTGGATGTGAATCCCTTCATGATCAGGTGGGCAATGTAGAAGGTCTTTCTAACCACTTTAGCAACGTGAGTGTCAAAAGAAATGCCACTGTCAACCTGGGTCCCCAGGTCCCTGATAACCTCTTCTGTGCTTAGTGGATTGCCACCTATATGGTAGCTTGGGGTTACCTTGTTTTTCCCGAAGGGTATGACTATACATTTTTTGGCGTTTAACTTCAGGCCATGGCTCTGGCACCAGCTATCTGTTTCCGTGAGTCCCTTCTGAAGGATATCCGTGTCCGATGCACTTTCCACTCGTCTGCAAACTTTGTCAGCCAAAGTCCTCCCATGTTGGCCTGTACTTCTGAGAAGTAGATGCCGAACAATAGGGGGCCAAGGACCGAGCCCTGTGGGACACCACTTGTGACCGGCTTGGAGTCTGACATAGCGCCAGCAACTCTAACCCTGTGGGTTCTGTCCTTAAGCCAGTTTGCAACCCATCTTGTGACATATGGGTTTACATTTAAGCTGGTAAGTTTTTCTACAATACCCGAGTGGGGTATTGTGTCGAAAGCCTTTGCAAGGTCAAGGTAGGCTGTATGGACTGCCTTTCCCTCATCAATGGCCTTGGTGACTGTTTCAAGAAGTCGACCAAGTTCAAAAGGCATGATCTTCCCTTGACGAAGCCAAACTGGGTCGGGTCCAATGTCTGCAAGTCCCCTATATCTTTGTTTATGAGCTCCATTATGATCCTCTCCATAGATTTGCAGACTAGACTTGTTAAGCTTATGGGGCGGTAATTACCAGGGTCCGTAGAGGCACCACCTTTGTGGAGTGGGACCACAGTTGCCATACGCCACTCCTTGGGCACGTATCCTGTGGTAAGGCTGAGATTAAACAGCTGCCTTATGTGCGGGTTTAATTCCTCATTTAGCTCGTGTAGCACACAGCCGGGACACCATCCGGTCCCATTGATGCTGTGTTTTTAGCTTTAGAGAGAGCAGCTTTCACCTGCGCATTTGAGATGTCTGGGAGGCTACACTCCGCTGGGATAGTTCTCTCCTTTAGGGGGGAGAGGGGGGTGAAGTTTGCACTGAACCTGTCTGCCAGTATGTTGGCAATGTCTGTGGGTTCAGTGATTTTTGTATCATTTTGGACTAATTCTGAGCATATCTGGGAGTTTCCACCCAGGTTCCTAACATAGCTGAAAAAGGCCTTATGATTGTCCTTTGAATCCATGGTAATTTTTCTCTCAAAATTGGCCTTAGTTGATTTTGAGTGCTCGTATTTTTTTTCCTAATAATGATCAGGGGTGACTTCCCTTTTATGGATTTTGTTCTATCATGTAATAGCTTTCTCCTCTTATTGTAAAGTTTGTTAATGGCTGGGGTCCACCAGACTGGACGTTTGCCTTTTGTGGAAAGAGTCTTGGTTTTATTTGGGATTGCCTGATCCATGCAGTCCTGGAGGTGTTCATAGAAGGCATTTGTAAGGGCTTCCGCAGCTTGGGTTGTGGTTTCCACTGGCTTAGGGGCCTTGAAGGATACCACACCAGTCTTGAGTAGTGTGAAGTTTGCTTTAGAGAAGTTCTTCACTGTGGTCTTTTTTGTTTGGGGTGGGGCGGGATGTGGATTTCCAGTGAGATTAGTTTATGATCAGATCTCACCAATGAGGGATATACTTCCGGTGTGGAGCATTTTGTCCCCATGTTTGTGATAATGAGATCTAGTATATTTTCTCCTCTCGTGGGAACAGTGACTAGCTGTTCCATGGCATTTGAATTTATGAACTCCAGGAACCATTGGGCTAGAAAGTTAGGGCTTGAGTAATATTCCCAGTCTATATTCGGGTAGTTGAAGTCACCTGATATGATGATGTTTGGAGATACATTTATACCCTCCAGTATCTTCAGGAAGGCTGTGTGGGGTTCCTGAGTTTGAGAGGGTGGCCTGTAGCATGCTACAATTTGTAGAGCAGTTTTACCTATGGTTAGTTGCACCTGGATGGTTTCCGAAGCTTCGTGCGTTGCCACCAACCTGGAGGTGTGGGTATCCTTTATGAATATGGATACACCCCCTCCTTTTGTGGTGTGGTCCGGGTTTTGGGGCCGGAACGCATGATACGAGGTAAAACCTAATAGTGCCGGGGTGCTCTCAGGAGCCTTGAACCAGGTTTCAGTTACAGCACAGACATCGATGTTCTCCATACTGAGAAGGGCCTCGAGTGCGTGCATTTTGAGATTTAGACTTCTGGCATTGAGCAGCATTACCCTCAGTTTCTTCCCATTTTTGTTTTCTAGGGTGGTAGGTTTAGAATTTGAGCCTTGCCTAAAAAAGGCATTATGGGGGTGGCCAGAGCCTTAGCCAGTATCCGGAATCCCAGGGGTGACAGGTGCAAGCCGTCCCTCGCGAAGCAGCGTGGCTTGTCAAGCATGTCATCCCAGGCAGACAGACACTGGATCCCCTTTGAATGACACCAGACATTAAGCCAATTGTTAAAGCTGATCATCTTGTCTCTATATTGTGGCATCATTCTTGGTGAAGGAAGGATACTGCTCAGGGTCAGGGTCATACCTGCCTGGGCTACATAATCAGACTGTATCATAATACATGGATGGTATTTAAATGCATACGAGAAGCCTTTTCATTTTGCTCAAGGAAAATCAGTTGCAGTGATTATTTTTTGACAGCTAAAGGTTTTGGGAAACTGCAAGTTGACTTTTTCCAATAGACTGGACCTCAATGTTAATTGTGAATATAATAATTTAAAAGAGGTACAGTAGTAGGAATGTTTTTGTTCGATGGCTGATGGATCTGACAGGAAACTGTTAATTAGCCTATATATTTGTGTGGACTATCGCATTAATAAGGAAACTGTTTTGCAATGGCAGTTGACAGGTCTTTAAATTGTATTTTAAATGTGATGACTATTAATCACGACAAATACTTTTATGGAAAAGCTTTTATATAAAAGGAAAATTACTTGTTTTGAAGTTTGAATTGTTCTCGGTGTAGAAAGGGAATATTTTTCTGTACCATGCCAAATGGGAAAAAATATTTTCAAATTCAGATGGCTCAGTCTGAATAGCTGAATTTTTTTAAAATAAACATTTCCATAGAAAAGTTGGTCAATCCATTTTACAGTGCTGTTTTGTACACACTTTACACATATAGACTGCATGTGATAAGCTCTATGAAACACAATCTTGGCCTTGTGGGGAGGCATCTTGCTTCTTCAGCTAATTGTTGATGATTTTGTAATTAAGTACATGATTTCTGGAAAGAACTCGTCCATATGCTTGTAGTGCATGAAAAGGCAGAGGTACGAATGAATGCAGAAATTTTAATTTTTGATGATGTAAGAAAATTCAAGAAAAATGGCAAAATGTGCAATATTGCCTACAGTGGTAGCCAAAGACTGTCAGATTGGAATGTTTGTCCTTTGCCAGCTTTACCATTGTAGGATTGACACAGGTGTTGTTCAGGATACAAGGAATGATATGAATGCGAGAGGAATCTGCACTTGGCTGAGATCATATAGGAGTTCATGTGAAAAGGTTTATGTGGAAAAGTTTTTTTTAAGGGGAAGATGGTTTTGTGTGTGTGTGTGTGTGTGTGTGTGTGTGTGTGTGTGTGTGTGTGTGTGTGTGTGTGTGTGTGTGTGTGTGTGAGACTCTTATGCTTATTTATATAAAAAGTATGGTTGTTCCATAAAGATGGGAACAGGAAATAAAAAAAAAAGCCAATGGCATAGAGGGATAAAACTTTGTCTATAGTCTAGGCAACCTGTGGCTGACTAGCTGCTTGTGTACTTGACTGCACTGACAGGGAGGATATGAGGACCCATCAGGGGAGGGGGGGGGGGTGAAGTCCTCTGCAAACACTGTATGTATTCCCTGGAGGAGTGGTGGTGACGCAGAAGGGCAACAGGAGTGTGGTGAGGGTGGGGCATTGAGCTCACCAAGCCACCAATGGGTCCAGGGCAAGTGTCATTGTTGAAGGTGTAATGTGCATTGGTGTTGCTTAAAAGGGAGGTTAGGATTAAGGCCAAGTTTAAATTGAAACAGGAAATTAATTGTCAAAGCTGTATGTTTTTTTTATGCAGTCAAATGCTTATGCACATTCACAGCTAGTAAATGATACCTAGGACAGGTTAAAAGGAAGGTGAAGTTCAGGATAGAGAAACACATGAGAGAAGTTAAAAATGATCACCCAGCCAGTAGTTTAGCACAGCATGCTAATGAAGTGCAAGGAGGCGAATATGTTGTTGTCTTTCGGCTTTTCCCGGTTAGGGGTCACCACAGCGGAACTCTGGTCCGCGAGTGATTGGCAGTAGATTTTTACGTGCCGAGTTGCCAGCCCTGACGCACAACCTTCAATGAAGGTACGACTATTCACGCATGTCTCCACACAAGACGCTCTAGCTGAGAATCGAACAGGACAACGTCTTACTGTGAGGCGACAACGCTACCGCAGCACCACCACCGCAATGTTGCAAGGAGGCCAATATAATGTATTAAAATATTTTGTTTTAGCCAAGTTAATTCATTAAAGGGTAGTGATTAGATGTTCTGTGTTAAATAAATTAGAAGCGAAATTGATGTTGAAATTTAACAGATTGATCTGATGTCTTTTTTTGCATCCATTCTTCAATATATGGGTCTCCGATCCATGTCAGATTTTACTTTGGCCAGTTTCAAGCTTCTGGATCTGATGCTCAGTCTCTTCCACTTACCCATAATCTTTTTAAATATGAAACAACTTTATTAAATCATGCATGACATAGGCAATCATGCATTTATATAAATAAAAACAAACCATATTGACACAATCCCAGCTGCAAGCATTTTATATAATAAACCATATTGACACAGCGTTTGTTTATTTATTTAACATTTGTTAACCGGGAAAGTCCATCTTGGAATGAGCCAATTTTCAGAGGAGACCCAGAGAGAAAAGCTCCAGCTGCATGTCTTTGCGACTTGTGACTTTGTAACTTTCAACTGCAAACATTATACATCACTTATAATATTACTCTCATGGTTTTTATTCTTGTAATGCCGCATCCTCCTTTGGTTTTGCTATAATCATTTCATTGCATGGTTTGCAATCATTTTTTCCCCTTTTTTCTGTTATTTTTCATTCTGAAAGGCTCAACCTTAATGTAATTCTTTGTGGAACACCTTCTGACCTTTGATGTCATATGTGTGATTCCACTAAGGTTGTGAGTTCCTTGAGTGAAAGATTCTGAGGACTGGGTTGTTTTTCCTAGTGATAGTAGAGACATCCAAGTTCCAAGTTTAACTTGTGATGTTTGAGTCTAAATCCTTACAAGGATGATTCGTATTTGAGTACAGCAGGAAGTTCAAATGACATTGATGTTGATGTTTATGAGGCTGTGTTATCTCCTCCTTACTGTAGTGAGGGGCTTTTTGGAAGTCGTGAATAGTATGGGTTCTGCTAGGATATAATCCTTTGTGTTAGTTACTACATTGAATGAATGTGTGTGTATGTGTAATATGTACATGTACACATGCACACACACACACACACACACACACACGTGTGTGTGTGTGTGTGTGTGTGTGTGTGTGTGTGTGTGTGCGCACGTGTGTTTATTCTATATCACATGTAAATGGACTTATGGCCTTTAGTCAGACTGCCATAAGGTCAAACAACAAATGATTGAGCAAAACTGCTTAAAACCACAAATCCTAGAAAAACATTAAATACCAATTTTGAGATAACACTACAGAGATGAAAGGGTATGTTTCCCAATAGCTGTTGTATGATGAGCTGCACTGGCTTTTTTTTGTTTGACAAACTGCCTTTTCGATCTAATAAAGATGAGACAAAACCAGACCCCACTTAGTAGCACAGACTGTACTATGCGTCTTAGAATGCATGACTTTCTGTTGAGGTTAAGCCGAGTCTGTGAGTATGGCTGTCAGTTTGGGACAATTGTTACTATTAGGAGGGTAAAACTTCAGTATTAACATGTACATAGTTTTGTGTGTGTTAGTATTAAGTTAATAGGTTTTAGGGGTATATGGGGGTGTATTTGTATTTTTGTTTGAGGGCTTTCAATAAAACAAAGTTTTGTAAGATGTGATATAGACTCAAATAGATATGATAAGAAATGACTGTATAAAGATCAACCTGCCAAACATTAGTGCATTCACTGTAACACAAAAGCTGGAACTAGATACTTAACGAAAAAGCTTTTAGACAAAAGGTGGGAATATGCTACAGGAGCCACATTTGAAAAGAACTGAACATGTGAATTTGGTAAAGAAAGGTTTTCAGGGTGGTTATTTAGCGAAGTACCTGGGACAAAGGATAAGAGGCCTACTTATATTAATTGCCAGAGGAGTTCCTGTAGTGATAGAAGAGGATAAAAAAGATAATGGTAGATTTGTAGAACTAAAGGGCTTCTGGCAAGGGAGGAGGATTACATTGGTATGTATTTATATTCCACCTCTGCTGTAATGGAGTTTAAGAACATTTCGGGAGAAATAAACCGCTTTCAGCAGGGATTATTACTTACAGGTAGGGATTAGAATTTGATTTACAACAGTGAAGATGTGTCTGGGGGCCCCGAAAGGGAAAATATAATGGAGAAGGGTAGATTTTTTGAGAAAAGTTATGAAAATATTTGGCACAGAAGATGTGAATTCAGTAGTAGGAGTTCAGAGTGACTTTATATATTATTCTCCAAAAAAAAAAAAGAAAAAAACTGGGCTAGGCTAGACAGAACTTAGTTTACAGGAACATATGCATTTAATCTGAAGTTTTGATATGCGTCCAATAACTATTTTAGATCATGTGCCAGTAACAACTAAAATTAAACACCTACGGTAATGAAATAAGAATGAGACACTGGCACTTTCCCACCTGTCTGTTGAAAACAGAGGAGTTTAAGGAATGGATGGTGGACATTATTCAGGAGTATTATTTTCAGAAGAAATTTATATCTTCTCTAATATCTAGGGAGTGGAATAAAATTAAAGTGGAGTTTAGGGTGGAAATAAAAAAAAAAAAAAAAAAAAAAAAGAGAGAGTTAAAGTATTGAATAGGAGGAATCTCAAAGAACAAGAAGAGGAGCAATTGCAGAATGCTAAACAGCAAATAAGGGATTATCTTGATAATCTGCATGATTTTAGAAAGATTGCTGTTAAGCAACTGTTTTTTGATCACTCCAAACCACAAAAACGTTTAGCACAACTCCGTCACCAAGCTTAGGGAGCCTATAACAAGGAAGATAACGAGATCCTGTAGAGGCACTAGAAATATTTTGGAAATTTTATGGAAGTCTGTCTAAAGCAGTGAAATATGGAAATTAAGAAAAGGTACAGATGGAAATGTTTATGGAAGAATTAAATATGCCAATGTTAGAAGTAGATGAGGCTCAGTTATTAACAGTTAGGGTAAGAGGAGACGAGATAAAAATGGTGATGTACAACCAATCCACAGAAAAGTCCCCAGGAATGGATGACATTCCAGTCAAAGTTTGGATGCTAGGAGGGAAACTGATAAAGATCTGGAAGATTTTGTTTAATAGTATTTTAAGAGATGAGAAGCACTAAACATCCTGGAAGAAAGTTGGGTTGGCTGTAATACCTAAAGAGGGAAAAGACTCATCAGATTTAGATTCATAAGGCCCATTACAATCCTAAGCCATAATTATAAAGTGTTGTCTGTAATGACCAAAAGAATGTCAACGGTGATGCCAAAATTGATAGATATGGATCAGTGTGGTTATGTAGTGGGGAGGCAAACATTTGACAACATTAACAGAATGTTGATGATCCAAAGAAGCAGAATGCAAGAAAATATCACTACTGTTGGTGGGACTTTGAGAAAGCATTTGACAGAGAAAGCTGGGAGTTCATGAGCAGGGCAATGGAAGCATTTGCATTCCGTGATAAAATTATAAGGTTGATTGAGAAGGATATGTGACGGGTCGGAGGTGAAAATTAAAGTGGGTGGGTTCCTCTCTGGTAATTGAGCAGAGGAACCAGGCAAGGGTGCCCTCTTTCCCTTTTGTTTGCATTATATTTAGACCATTGGAAAAGAAAATAAGGGACTCGGACATTCAAGGATATAATTTGTATGGTAGTCAAGAAAAGCTGGTTCTATTTGCAGATTATATTTTCTACCTGATAAAACCAGAAAAGGACATTTCAGTGTTGTGGAGCATTTTGAGATAATTTCATATCTTTTCAGGATACAAAATTAATGAAGCTAAAACAAAGACAGTAGCTTTAAATTATGTACCTACACATTAATTGGTTCAGCAATATCCATGTCTGTAGGAACATGATAAAATGAAGTACTTAGAAGTATGGATTAAAAAGCATTCTGATGTGGCAGCTAAGAATATGTGGGAAGAGACTAAATAAAAGATGATACAAAAACTGAGAAATTGGACGTTCTGTTATATGGATAGCAAGATACAAGTAGTTAAAATATTTTTAGTCCCTTTAGCGTTATACACAGGTCAGGCATATTTGTATCTACCAGAGGAGAAGTTGAGGATCGCAATAAAGAGCTGAAGGATTTTATCTGAGAGGGGAAGACTGCAAGAGTCAAGTGGAATACGCGGATTCTTCCTATAGAGCACATTAGTTTTACCTGATTTGAAGGGGTATTTCAGTGCTACACAGTTAAGATTCCAATACCCAACACAAGCGGAAACCCATTATTTAAAGTGGAAAGGGATGATAAAACGTGGCAGGGGAGCTCAGGAAACAAGGAGAGACTGGGATTTTGGATGCAGATCCTTAAGGAGAATAACAATAACCATTCATAATATTATATTCATAAAGTAGCTGAAACTTTTCTACGATTATGCCAACACAGGAATGGAGAAAGGAGATTCTGCCGATTGGAATGACTGTTATTAGGGATACAGACAGTAGGCAAGAGGAAGCTGGAATTTATTGGAGAAAATTGTCAAAAGATCCCAGTGTATTGGGAGCAAATAATTAGAGAGGGAAAGGTAATAGAATGGGAATAGGCCAAGAATTAATTTGGACTGCAGGCTAGAGCATGCCTTCTCTGTCAAGGATTGATATCGGAGTATAGGCAAAGAAAAAGAAGTAGGGGGTTCGTAAGCAAAAGACCAGCTCTGGTAGAGATTTTATTAGAATCTAGAACAGAGGCTGCTGTTAAAGGAGTAATTAGTAGAACATATATCACATGGTAACTGTAAGAATCAACCAGAGGAGGTTAGAAAGGATTGGGAAGAGATTGCTTGAACAGTTCACAAATAAACAATTGGGGGGGGGGGGGTATATGTATTCTCCCAAATATGCAATAAAGTCTAGAAGATTTAGGATCTTTGCTTGGAAGTGTTTGCATAAGAATATTTCCTCAGGTAGACAACAAATGTTGAGAAGTGTGACAAGGAAGAAAGAGGTAATTAGGAGCATATTTTTGGGAGTGTAATGAGTTGGCAGACTAAGATTTCATGCAAACTACTCTGTGAGAGATACTGGGTGAACAAATTGGTGTAACTAAGGAAATTATTTTTTTGAGCTATGATACAAGATCGGAATTACCTACTTTATAGTAAGGCCTTGCTGAGTCTAATTATGGTGGCTGCCAAACAAGCAAATACTAAATTACTAGAAAATGGAAATTAAAGTCTAAACCAACTTTTACTAGAAGTAGTGAATGTAGTAACAGAGATAAACCAGCTGGAATTGGGATATTTAGAAAAGGGTAGGAGCAAATTACATAGGAAAAATGGGAATTTTAAGAACAGTACACGCAGAGAAGGAATGAGGTTTAAAAGAAGGCAGGATCTGAATGAGCTTAGTAATGTTTGACGACCGTATAGATTATAAGTGATATTGACATAATTTTAGTTGCAAACATTATTTTTTTCATTTATATAAACGTATGCCTGTGTCATATGTGGTAATTTAATAAAGAGGTTTCTTTTTTGATTAAAAAGGCAGTTTTTTTTAAAGCCATTAAAAAAAAAAAAAAAAAAAAAAAAATGGGCAAGCACAGGAATCTGTCTAGTTCCCACCTCACCACCACAAGTGTGGAGGAAGAAGAAAAAATAACGGAGAACCCAGTCACAGTAATTTCCAAAAATCATGAAACCCAGTTACTGTTCCAAAGCAACAAGCCTTTATTTGTCACAGGCAAGTGATCCTCAGTAACAAAAAAATTATAAATATTTTAACAATGTTAAATATATCAGCTTTTATATACTTAGAAGTAGGTGTGGACAGCGTATGTATTTAATTTTAAACCAGCATATTCATGGCAAGAAATATGAACAGGTCTGTAAAAGTGCATTTTAGAAGAGCAAGTACTCACCCTCGCACACTACCCCTAATTAGATCAAACTAATAAACGCTGCTTACTGTTTTGTGTTGGCATTTTTCATTTTTTGTAAGCTTTGCAGAGTTGTTAGACTCCCTCACTAGAGGGAGCAGGAAAAGTGTGAATAAAATAATGTAGAGCTTTATTAAGGAAACATGGCTAGAGTACCACTACCGGCAAAAGGATGGACAGAAAAAGGACTGCAGCTGACAAATGCAGCTGTATGAATGCAAACAGAGGTTTATGGGTACACTAAAATTAAGCTACATTGCAGTCTAAAGCATATAAAACAAACTTTGTATATGTTAAAGACAAATGTTTCACCATCTTCATAAAAGTGCTGAGATGGTTCAGAAACAAGTCCTTCCTTCGTTTTGTTGTAAGAAAAGTGTTCAAGTGAAAACAGAACATGCTTAATAGAATAAACACAGCTTTTGCTGCTCAGTAAGTTGTTCATGACTGATCTGGTGCCCAAAAACATTGCACTTGATGTAACCAGATCCTGCAGAGACCTTGAGGAAGTGATGGTAATGAGTAAACTGAGGGAGATGCAGTACTGAAACTGATATGGTCGTGTAGTCCACCAGAAGCTTCCAGAATAGTTGCAAAATAAAATGATGTGGTAATGGGAAGCAAAAAGATTTATTATTAATTTGAGGGAGTAGCAGTAATAGTATAGGTTGCAGTACAGCGGCTACATCTTGGAATGATTAATTGTTTTTAGATGCTGGAATGAGTGACTTATTGATAGTTTGCAACAAAGTGCATATATTGTTGTGAATTTGTATTTTAATTTCCCACTGCTTGATTATTCTTTTCTGTTGCTTTGAATGGAAATGTCTGAACTTGATGCGAATTCTGAAGGAAGAGCAGCGTTAAGTCTGCCAGACATTCAGACTACCTTTAAAAACAGTCTTGTGAATTTAACAGAAAACCCATAGGTTATTTAGGATCTGAGGCTGGACACTAAGGAACACAATTAAGGCAAGATTTAGTTAAACCATTTGGCTAGGAGTAAAAGGCATGAAAAGAAGGGTTTCAGAATTTTCTAATGGAAATTGTGTGACTCACCAGGCAACATTAGTAAAGGGAAAAAAAGCTTTCTTCCATTGTCGAAATCCACAAGGAATTAGATTTGTGCCCTAAATATTTGTAAAATAGAGTAAGTACTGCACTGCTTTAAAACAAAATGTTACCAGGACCAAAAAGTTACTGCCCTGTAGGCTGTACAGACTGAGTTTAGGCATAAATGCTGAATTAAAGCTAGCTGGAAGTGGACCTCTGGTAACTGACTTGGTAGCAGGGTGTCTGCAGAGCCTGTGCTGTTTTATAATAAGAATCTGTATTTACACAAAGTTAAAAGACGGTGAAAAAAAGAAATGTATAATATAGCTGTGCATAATCAACCTGCTGGAAAGTATTGCAAGTCCAGGGTCTGTGTGCTTGGAGTTTTGTGGTTTTTTTTTTTTTTTTTTTTTTTGTAAGATTGGAAGGTGAAATGACACAGCAGTCAGTAAAACCACTTGATACAGGTGAGGTTATGGGAGACTGTACTATACCTCAATATCCCTAAATTGCCTTTCACAAGGCTGTTGTTAAAATGATAAACTTGTCATGCAAATGACCCGCCTATATTAGTTTTTATGAGCACACAAATTAGAGGCATTGTTAGGTGTCCATGCCCATATTGCATCAAATAAAGAAGAGAGAGACGACATTGATCTTTGTCCACCTGTATGTTGAAAAGGCATTTTATAGGTGAGGTGAGTAGATGTTCTGCATTTATAGGCCATTCAAATACAAGTTTTTCGATGAGCAGTATCATATCATGCTAGAGCACTGGCACATACCATCAGGATAAGCAATTACATGCCTTGGCCTATTTCCACTAACTGGCAGGATTCCTGCCTTTGGTGGTATTGTGTTTTGTGTTGTGCTACAAAAAAAAAAAAAAAAAAAAAAATATATATATATATATATATATATATGGGATCCTTATTGTTGTTAGATGTATTAGTGTGTTTTCTCTTTGGATAGTTTTTACTGTGGTGGTTGTTCACTCCTTTAAGTATGGATAAAGTAAAAGGTTTCAACAAATGTGGTACTTGGCCACAAATTATCATCACAAGGTGCACAGGAGAAGTGTTTATTGCTTCAGTGCATTCAGTTAGAAGCAGAGCACTCCATCTGTGCAGGGTTTGATACCCAGGCAATCAGTGAGTGCTTAGCAAAGTTGATGCTTGAGGCTTTTGTTCTCTGGTGATCTCTCTTCCTCCACAATGTCTCCAACGAAAGGCGAGAAGAGTGATTGGAGATGAGAAAAAGAGGATACTGAGGACCCCATAGTGCACAATGGAGACTGCAAATGAGCAGCTCCCCTCACCACCGACCAGCCAGATCCAAAGATCCACAAACCTTTGGCTCCTCTGGCTACTACAACACCTGGCTCAGATCCGATCTGTTGGACCTGATCTCATTCAGTGCCAATTGCTGGGAAGCTTGCTTCCCCAGCCTTGTGTGTCAAGCACATTTCTGACCAAAGAGACTAGTTCAGGTAGGTTCTCTCTTCCTCATCTACCCTAAAGAGTTTTTTCCCTGAGTCATCCCCCTTCTCCTCCCTGGATCTGTTCTTCCCCAGTTTGTGCCTGGTTTTCAGACTCTCTTCCACTGCTAGCAAGCCTCCAAGTCCCCTTCAGTAGCCTCTTCAGCTCAGTCTGCTCGCTTGGTTGGGTGTTTTAGGCCCAAAGATTTTGAGCAACTGATGTGGTCAGTTTTACAGGCCTGGATGCAGCTTGGCCTTGTACCCTCTAAGTCGGATCTGAGACCAGAGACATTGGCTCCATCTGGTGTATTTCCTCCCCTGGAGCACCTTGGTTCCAGAGTTTGTGGAGCTGGTTGCCTTTTCACCACTGGGATTAGTTCTGATCACTTGGCCAATTTCAGGTTCCGGCCCCCTACCTTGGCCATTTTGAGTATGGTTGATATGGAGCTGAGCAAACCTTTGAGCTGAGGCTTCATGGTTGGGTTTCCTAGGTGGGAAAAACTTTGTCATCCCTGCCACTTGGACCTCAGCACTCAAAAGTTTGGCTCCAGTCCTGGTGTCAGGGCAGGCCAGGGTGGAGCTAGAGTCTAGCATCTCCTTCGGATCTTCGGACTCTTGAGTGCTGACTCTGGATGACCAGCATTGGTGTCTGTCCTCACCCTCAGTGTCACGGAAAGGATGTTCTCCAGGTAAGAGGTGGAGTGGTTTGTGCCAACTGACAATCCTCCCCCTCTTCATCTGGACCTGTAGACTTGCATCGGGAAGCTCTAGGACAACTCAGGCCTCTAGGCCACCCTGGATTCAGAGTCCTCTGCCTCTTCCATCTCTCCCCCAGATTTCTTGGTGCAGAAGAGTCATGGCAAGAGTTGGTGCAAGAGGAAGCACTTGGATTCAATGCAGGAATCCCTCACAGAGGGCACTGACCTTGAGGAAGGAGAGGGATCTCCAAGCACCCCCTGCAAAGATGCCTCTTTTGGTGAACTGATGGAGCTACTTCAGTGTGGAAGTTGGGTTACTGAAGCCCCTTCTCAGAGAAGTCTGTATTTTTGGAGACATTCAGTGTGGACCCATCTACTCACTGGGTTGTCCCCCTTTAGGACATGCTAATTGGCCTGATGGGATTGGAGGGAACTGAAAATGGTAGATCCCATATTAAAGAAACTTGATAAAAATTTTGCTGCTTAATGAGGTATGACAGCACTGGAGTAAGGTCCTACCTTTGATGCTATCCTGGTGGTGGCAGCCACCAAAAAGGACATTTCAGAATAGAGTTTTTTGGTCCATTCTCTAAATTGGCAATCCAGGGCATTGGACTGGTTAGGAAATGCACCTATGCATCACTGACTTTTGCACTGAGGGCTTTAAATTACTTGGCTCAATTGACAAGGCTTTGGTGTGACATTGTCTCTGAAATGCCAAGAGTTGTTAAAGCACAGCAAGTTCTGAAGAATCAAGAGTCTGGAGATGCAGTTTTTGACCATACAGTTAATTTCTAACATGTCTATGTGCATGTTTTCTAACATGGTTGATGACTATTCTCAAGCAGTCAGCTCCGGCATTGCCATGCAACATCACTGTTGGATGAGATTGTGCAATTTTGCAGACTGCTTTAAGGCATCCTTTGTCAGTGCCCCATTTGATGGCTCTTCTCTTTTCGATCCAAAAATCAAACAGATTCACCAGGAGGAACAGGACGGGAAGATTCCGTCTGCTGTAGGAATGATTTTTGCCACCCCCCTCAACCGACCTTCTCTAGGAATCTAAGGGGAGCAAACATCTCTTTTTCTGAAACACATTGGAGGGATCCAGAATGGATGCTGTCTGTGCTGCAGAGGGAGTCCGCAGAACCAGGATTTCCACAGAGCCTCTTCCGGGAAGCCTTTCAACGTTCTTAAAAGGTTGACTGTCCTGCCCTGGAGGCAGTCGGGGGAGGGGGGGGTGAATGTCACTTGTCTGTCCACTGGAAACCTTCAGATCCATCACCTTGGATGCATAGATGTTGAGTCAAATCCAGAGGTTACATTGAGTTCCATTTGTATTTCCACAAAAGGAAAATGGGATGCAGCTGTCAGTTTAGAAGTTACTAGTAAATAGTCTTCCAAGAGGTCCCACCAAACCAGTGGGGATCCAGGGTCTGTTCCAGGTTCTTTTTGGTTGCAAAAAAAAAAAATAAGGACCTTTCACCAATTTGGATCTAAGCAGGTTGAACTGGTTTGTCAAGCTGACCAAATTCCAGATGGCCACAATTCAGTTCATTCTACCTGTTTCTTGAAGAATGACTAGATGTACTCAGTCTGAATGATGTCTACCATTGTATTAAGATAACTAGGTAGTCCATGAGATATCCGTGCTTCTGGTTGGGAGTCTGTCATTAACGATTAGGAACACTACCCCCTTAATCTCACCATTGCCCTCCCCCTTCATTTACCAAGTGAAGGGGAGTGGTGGCACCTTAGCTCAGGCTGCAGAGATTCCAGGTTTTTCCTTAACTAACCAGTTTGCTCCTCACCACTTCCATGAAAGCTTCTGTAGTCCGGGCCTGATACTTCTTACTGCACTTGTCTTTCCTTAGGAATTACCATGAACTATCAAAAATACAGTTAAACCAGTTTAGGTGCTGAAGTTTATAGGCTGACAGTTGATCACAGTATCTTGGGTAGCAAGGCTTCCACCACACAGAGGGACTTCCCTTCTCACACAGGCCAGCCTTCTCCTTTCTACTTAAAGACCTTCTGTTTCCTTTGTTCTGAGGCTCCTAGGTCATATGGCTGCGGCCATTTGCTTAGTCCCCCTGGCGAGGTACCACATGAGGATACTGCAGTGGATGTTGGCAACTCGATGGTCTTACTTAACTCATTGCATGGATTTTCCCATCAGTCTGACAGAAGTTTGTTGAAAGCACATAAGAGTGGCTGGAATCCCCCTTGATTCAGGCTGGGAGGTTGTTCTTCCTTCTGCACAGGACAAAGTCACTGTGAGAAGAGCGGTTTTCATGTGTGTTGGGGGAGGCATTTTGAAGGGAAGACAGTCCAGGGGACTTGGACTCCTTTAGAGTCCAGTCTTGACATCATTGTCTTGGAGATGAGAGCAGTTCTGCTAGCATTGTAGGCCTTTCAAGACGTCCTCCACAAAGGTGTGATTTCAGCTCAAAAGGATTATGTGTCTGTCATTTGGTATTTGAACATGCAGGTGGAATCTCAGTCCTACTTCCTGTTGGGAAGCCATGAGATTTTGGCAATGGGCAATTTCATCTCAACGGTTTCTGATAGCAGTGCACATCTTGGGGAACTCCAACATTTTAGCTGACCACATAAGTGGTCCCTAAATCTGAGTATAGCAGCACAGATCTTATGGCATTGGGCACTCCATGCCTTTGTCACCCCATCTGACATGAAGTGTAGTTTATATGCCCTACTTCCACCCCAGGGACGCTCTCCTGTATGTTTATCCTCCTACTCCACACATAGTAAAGTTTCTCCAGAAAGCTGCCCATTGCAGAGTGACAGTGATCTTCATCCGAATCTAGACTATCTGAAGCTCACAGCTTGGCTGCTCCAGTTCCCCTAATTGCCAGGATTCCCAGTTTGTCTTCTTTTGTCAAGTCTATTCTAGTGGCAGCTCTTAAATCCTCCACTAGAAAAATCTGCTGTAGCAAATGGAAGCGTTTTTCCATCTGGGCCTCTCAGTGAAACTTGGATCCCTTCTCGGCACCAGTTCTGGCTGCTATTGAATTTTTGACAATCATGTTTCAGCAAGGAGTTAGTTCTTCGCCAGTGAAGGTACAACTTGCTGCCATTTCCAGTTTCCACATTGGTGAAAATATGAATTCTTTGGCTTCTTCCAGATTGTGCAAAGCCTTTATCAAAGGTACCTTTCTGTTGCGTCCTCTGGTCAAAGATCCCACTCCATCATGGGACCTTACCTTGGTGTTGCAAGCGCTGGTTGCATCTCCTTTTGAGCTGGCTGCAACAGTAGACCTTAAATTTCTATCCTGGAAGACGGCCTTTCTAATGGCTATCACCTCGGCTAGGAAGGTTTCAGAACTCCAGGCATTGTCTGTCAAGGTCCCATACATGTTTTTCCACAAGGACAGGGTATCTCTTTGTACCAGTCCTTCATTTCTTCCCAGAGTGGCCTCTGAGGCAAACATCAATCAGACTATCAGTTTACCTGTTTTCTTTCCAAATTTAAAAATAAAGGTGAATACAAGTTGCATTTGTTAGATGTTCATAGACAACTACATTTTTATTTACACATAACCAAGGCCTTTCGAAAGTCTGACCAGTTTATGTCTTTCTCTAAACCCTTTTTGGGTAAACCCATTTCCAAGGTGACCATTGCTAAATGGATTTCTCTCTATTTTTCAAGTGTACAGAGACAAGGGTTTATCTCCTCCTGGTCAGGTTAGAGCCCATTCTACCAGGTCCATGGCTACTTCAGCTGCCTTCTGGTCCAGGGTGTCTTTGGATGATATCTGTTCTGCGGCTACTTGGTCCTCATCTCATACTTTTATTTCCCATTATAAGTTGGATTTGGTATCTAGAGGCTGGGCATCCTTTGGCTCTGCGGTGTTCCAGAATATCCTTCCATGAGGGCCACCCAAGGTTATAGGTAGCTGGGGACGCTGTCCCACAGGTTGAAGACCAAATGAAGTTAACTACTTTAGATAAAGAAGAAATGTACTCACCATAATGTTCCAGCTGAGTAGTTGTACTTTATTTGCCGTCAACCATCCCCCCCCCCCTCCTTCCCCCGAACTTGCTGGTTTATTATGTAGCAGAGTGCGCCTTTACAACTCTAGTTGAGAAAGTTGGTGGAGTAAGGTTTGTTGGATCGGGTTCCTGGTTTTATGGGATTGTAAACTCAGTCTGAGGGAAGGAAGGTGATGGTGGTGTATTATGGGTAGGGGGAGGAGCTTGGAGCTCAGAGCAGATGCTTGTGAATGGCTTGGATCAGAGTCTGATCCGTAACCCACAGGTTGAAGACAAATGAAGTACAACTACTAAGATGGAATGTTATGGTGAGTACATGACTTTTTTTTTTTTTTCCTCAAATTGGGCAGATTAATACCCCTTCGGGAGAAATGCCTTCAACTTGTTTTTCTGTTAAATCTTTAGTTTCTAAAGGAAACTGATTTAGCCTCTTCTTTTGGTCAGTGTAGTGTTGTACCATCTGTTGGTATTTTCTACTCTCTTTTGTGACTTCGGTTGTAAGTGTTTTGTTGGTATAACATTTGGTGCTTTGTGTTGTTATTTTTGGGGAAAAATATTCTGAAAAAAGGGTTGCTGACAGATATGCTCTCTTGCACTCAGAATTATTTTTTGCTTGAACATGGAACATTCTCTGGTCTCCACATTTTCCCCATTCCTGCTTGCAAGAGGAAAAAGTTGAATAAAGTGCTAGGAGTAGTACAGGCCTTGTCAATGTCTTAACCTTGGAAGGGTCACTTTGCAGTGGACAGAGGAAGTAGCTTGGGCTATCCATCCTGTGTAGCTGGTCCCTGTGGAATAGTACCCAGTCCAGCAGTCTTGGACAAGGTTTCAGCCACATCCTCTGTGGCTTTTGGGCCGTCTTGACCAGGTAAAGGAGAATACCAGTTGTCTAGCCCAGGAGAGGTAGTGGTTCTAACTGTACTGCATAGCTAAGGCAGTGTGGCTGATTTCTAGGCAAGTGCCTCTTGCTTCAATTGGTTTGTACCCTGAGAGTTTCCTAGGAAAAGGTAACAAACATCTAAGAATGTTGCTGTTTCTGTCTCCTTTTCCTTGGACAGAGAAGATTTACTAGGACTCGCCAGAGAGTGTTGTCTGCTTTTAACATGCTAAATCCTACTTCTTCCTTTCCTTTTGACAGAAAAAAAAATGTTTCCTTCCAGTGATGACTGAATCATTGTCAGACAAGAGCTGGACAAGAGGGAGAAAATATGTTGATTATGATAACCTTTCTCCCCCAAAATATTCTGACCCTGAAGAAAGTATCTCTTTAGATTTAACTTCAGAATTATTTTCCGAGATTACAAAAAAAAGACAGAATATTTTCAGTGGGAGCAGACTGAAATTCCTTCCTCTCAGAGGAAATTTTGCAACCTGTTAAAACTGGATTTACCTCAGCCAGTAGCTGTTCCTCCAATTTTAGTGAATTTGGAGAATGTTTTTCTTAAATGAAAACTTTAGCTTCTCCTACAGTTTAATTCAACCCTTGGGTCCCAACAGTATGGTTCCAGTATTGTGTAGGTACCAGAAATCTTCTCTAACTTTATAAAGCTTTTATTTTTTTTATCTTGGAATCAAAGAAAGGAAAAGCTTATCCATTTTAAGCTTAACTTCTCTCACACTTTGCAGAGAAATATGTCTATGCCTTCATTACATACCACAGACACAGAGAAATCTGTAGTCAGGTACTGCTGACAGTCTTACACAAGTAATTATTCCTGCTGATGTCAGGAGCTCAGCAGCTGCTGTAAAAAAACTGTTTTCCACTGCCTACATTGCAGATTGAAAGAGAACTTCCACTGATTCACAGCTGCTTCCATTGTAGCCATGCCTTTCAATTAGACCAGTCACGGGTTCAAAGTCAGTTGAAATCTCTTCTGACAAATTACATGAGCAGCATCACAGTACTTAAGTGGTAAACTTTAAATGTTGGTTCTTTATACTATTGTATATATTAAGATGACCTAAATGTGTAGCCTCAAGGATGTCTATAACATTAAGGGAAAAGTCAGAAAATATATATATTTTTTGGAATTCTTGTAAAGCATCAATACATTTAGCATTTTCATGACCCCCCCCCCCCTCCAGACAGAACTGTGTAATTGACGGGCCACATACTGTCAGAGTGTGACTTAACAAAAAAAAACAGCTCTGTGCTGGGCCTCTTAGTGTTTGGAATTTATTTCTCAGAAGTTCAGATAAAATGGAAGACCTCTGGCTGGGCAAGTTTGCTGATTATTGCAAATTGGGAGCAATCAATGAGTTGCCAGAGATGTTAATATACATACTGCAGACAGGGTTAATGCAGACAAATGATTGATGCCAAAGCCACAGATTAAAGCTAAAGGCAAAAAAATGCATTATTCCCTTTGGGAAACCTGACTTACCCTGCTTAATTACATTATAGGCAGCACCCCGTAAGTGTGGAGCCAGTGGTACGTGATCTGGGTACTCAGGTTGATGGCAATCTGAAGTTTGACCATCAAATATCCCCAGTAGTAAGGAAATCCTTCAGTGGTGGTGCTGCGGTAGGGTTGTCGCCTCACAGTTAGACATTGCACGTTCGAGTCTCAGTTGGAGCGTCTTCTGTGTGTCGACATGCGTGAATGGGCGTTCCTTCGTTGAAGGTTGTGCATTAGGCCCGGCAAGCCAGCACGTAAAAATCTACTGCCAATCATTAGCGGACCGGAGTTCCACTGTGGCGACCCCTAACCGGGAAAAGCCGAAAAACAGTAAGGAAATCCTTCTGTGTGGCACATCTTGTAGTAAAGGCATCGCGTCTAATCTAAGGATGTTATAATTCCATTATACTTGGCCCTCATCAGACCAATAATTTAGTACAGGTCTCTCTTGCATGTACCTCACCAGACACCTGCAACAATTGGAGAGACCATAGAGTTTTTTCACTAAGAAATTATAGTGTACACAAAACAAGTCTTGCACAGAAAGACTGAAAGCTTTGATGTGATAGTGTTCAATCTCGCCGTTTGTTCTTACACATGGGTTCGGAGCCGATCCTCGGCTCCGTGCCGGCCTCTTGCAAGCTCTGCATCGAGAAGAAGCTCGAGACAATCTAATACCCACAATCCCCCTCTGCCTTTACCTCAGATCTAGTTTGCCGCTGCTGCATATGCATCGTTGGGAGCTAGCTCGAGAGTTTCTAAGCTAAGATATAACTTTTTTTGTTGTATTTTATTAAGGATTCTAGTCTAGTTGATATTATCAGTATTAACAAGTGTGATTGTGTTGTGGTTCCGTAATTCTTTGGTACCGTTAACCTTATTTTTCGGTATTTTTGTATCGGGGCCTACACCCTTCATATCTTACCATATTGAGACAAATTTTTACCGGATTTGACAATTACCTGATTGTGACTAATTTTTTTTCGGATTTGACTGTGTTTTTCTGGAGTTGTATTTTATTCTACAATGTCTGAGAAGGCAAAGTCTGGTTTCAAGCGTTGTCAGTGTGGCCAAAAAATGTCGGTCACTGACAACCATAGTTCCTGCGTCTACTGCCTTGGCCCTCTCCACTTACAAGAGGATTGCTCCATCTGTCACTCTTTTAGTGGGAGGGTCATGACAGATAGGCGCAGGAAACTGATGGACAGAGGTCTATTGAAACCGGCTTTCCAAGAGGCTTTGGATGCTTCTGACCAGGCATCGAAGTCCTCTAAGGAATCGAAGATGTCGGAGCCTAAGTCATCGGCTCCGAGCTCTTCTTCGAAGGTTAGATCACCGGTTCCACAGACTTCGGGGCCGAGTGTTCAACTGGTGTCGGTTCCTGAGCCTCGAGTCTTGGAACCGGTGATGGAGCTCCCTCCTTCGGCCATATTGAGGTCGGCTCCGTCTTCGGTTCCTTCGACCCGTTCTTCCTCCAAACTTTCGGATGTCGATGTGGATCGCATGGTGCAGAAGTTGTTGGAGCATTCGGCCCTCTCTAAACTTATTTCGGTTTCCACCCAGTTGGTGTCGAAACTTGAAGGCCTTCCTGTATCTCCATCCATTCCTCCTCCGAGACCGATTCAGTCTTTGGAGCCGGAAGAGGCTGATCTGCTGATTGTGGAGCCCTCGGGTCCAGAACCGTCTTTTTCTCGGTCTGTTCCTCACCTCGACTCCGTCGGACCCGGTACCGGAGTCTCGAGCCGACGGTCTGTTCTTGGTTCCGGGGCGAGAGTCGAACCGGCGTGTCGGTTCCGACTCTCCCTCGGGCCTCGCACGGATCGATTCGGCCGTCCTCGGGTCGATGCCTTCGTGCCCGTGTCGGGATTCTTCCCATTTCTTGAACCGGGAGACTCTTCGATGCGGGACCCGGGAGCGTTCGACCTGATGAGGAAGGTGTTGTCTACCCAGACAACCACATCAGTGGAAGCAGTTTCTCCTCCCCATAAAGGGCCTTTGTCTTCATCTGCACCCACGGCCACATCCAAGCGTCGGGCACCAGTGCCTCAGCCACCCCTGGAGGTGCCCCTCTTCCTTCGAGGCTTCTTTGGATGCTCCCCACGAGGAAGTCCCTAGGAAGAGATTGTGTAAGAGGAGACACTTGGATTCTCCACAGGAATCCTTGACATCTGATACTGACTTAGATGAGTCAGAGGGGTCCCCTAAGTCACCTTCAGAAGATGTCTCTTTTTCAGACATTTTGGAGATCCTGAAACAGAGAGGTGACTGGCAGTCCCTTCCCCCTTCTGAGGATGAGTCAGTTCTGCTGAAGGCATTTGGTGCTCGCCCTTCCTCCTCCTGGGTCACTCCGCCCTTCGACGAACTAATGGAACTTATTGCTCGAAGGCGTGGAGACTCCTGACACAGTGGAACCTGTTCCAAGAAAACCGAACAAGTACATCACAGCACCTCAGGATAAGTCCTACCTTACAAAAAGGAGTTCCAGTAGACGCTATGGTGGTGGCTCCAGCCACGAAAAAGGAGATGTCGGAGTCTTCTTCGTCTGTCCATCCGCCTAATAAAGATTCTAGGACGATGGATAGATATGGGAAGCGCATTTTTAGTTTAGCGGCTTTTTCCATGCGGTCCCTGAACTATTTGACCCATTTTACACGTCTGCAGAGGGATCTAGTCAAAGAGTTGGGAGATACCCTCCAGGGTGCTACAGATGCAGCTGTCTCAGAGAAAGTGACAGCGCAACTTAATACCCCAACATCGATTGTTAACTCGTCCATGAGGCTGATTTCCTACGCAGCCGAAGGTTCGAGTAGGGCAGCAGCTTCAGCGATTGCTCTTCGTAGACAATCCTGGATGCGCCTATGCTCCTTTGCGGAAGCCTTCAAGTCTTCCTTTACAAACGCCCCATTTGACGGTGCCACTCTTTTTGGCCCCAAGGTAAAGGAGACCCTTACCCGGTGTGAACAAGAAGGAAAGACTCTGTCTGCTGTCGGAGTCCGTTTTTCCACCCCAACCAGACCGTACCCCAAAGGGCAACGCGGTGGGAAAATGTGGTTTCGAAAACCCCAAGGGTCTTTCTCAGGCACACAGGGTGATGCCCCCTCTAGAGGCAGAGGAGGGCAGAGGTGGAAGACGCCGCCCTGGCGGCAGAGGGGGTCCGCAACATCAAGGTGACAGGGAAACACTCCCTGGTAAACCTTTCCAGCACTCCTGAGAGGAGGCCCGACTGTCCTGCTCTGGAGGCAGTCGGGGGTCACTTAGCTTTATACCCTCAGGCCTGGCAAGATATAACTACAGACAAGTGGGTAAAAAGCGTAGTTACCAGAGGTTACTCCATACCCTTCCTATCCTATCCCATACCAAAGAAAAGACTCCCAGATGTACCGCCCCATCTGCGAGAGCCAGCAGCTTTAGAAATTTCAAAGCTGCTAGAAAAAAGAGTCATCCAGCCAGTCCCAGCGGACCAGCAAGGATTCGGAACTTACTCAAGGTTCTTTTTAGTTCCAAAGAAAACAGGGGACTGGAGGCCCATTCTAGACCTAAGCTACCTCAATACTTTCGTCAAGAAAGAAAAGTTCCGAATGGTCACGCTTCAATCGATCCTTCCATTCTTACAGAAGGACTAGTGGATGTGCTCAATAGATCTAGAGGATGCATACTACCACATCAAAATGGCCAGGGCATCCAGAGATCATTTGCGCTTCCGGCTGGGAGCCAGTCACTTTCAATTTCGAGCCCTGCCCTTTGGTCTGACCTCAGCCCCCAGGGTCTTCACCAAATGCATGGCAGTGGTAGCGTCTCACTTGAGACGTCAGGGATTCCAGGTGTTTCCGTATCTGGACGACTGGCTCCTTTCGGCCACCACCCGGCGTCAACTGCTGCAGGCCAGAGACTATGTTCTTCAACTGTGTGTTCACCTAGGGATCTCCGTAAATTTCGGAAAATCCTTACTTCAGCCATCACAAAATATCTTGTTCATAGGAGCAGAGTTAAACACACGTCAATTAATTCTGAGGCTTCCCCCAGAAAGGATATTATCACTGCAGACTCACATACGTCTTCTACTCTTGTCAAGGAAATCTCCTGCAAAGCTAGTACTGAAGGTGTTGGGCCTCATGTCAGCCTCCCTTATTGCAATTCCCCTGGGAAGGCTGCACATGAGAGTCCTACAATGGCTACTGTTTGCTCAATGGTCATTTCAACAACTACCTCTAACACACGAGATTCTTATAACAAAGACTTGCAAAACAGATCTAAACTGGTGGCTTCAAACGTGCAACCTTTCCCAGGGGAGGCCGTTTGTGCTACCCACGCCCACAGTTACGGTGACCACGGACGCTTCCCTGATAGGGTGGGGGGGCATCTTTCAGGGACAGACAGTCCAAGGCGAATGGACCAATTTGGAGTACAATCTGCACATCAATGTTCTAGAGTTGAGGGCAGTGTTTCTAGCGTTGCAACACTTTGCTCCCCTTCTTCCTCTAGGGACTATTGCAGTTCAGACGGACAACATGTCGGTAGTCTGGTACATAAACAAACAAGGGGGAACCAAGTCCTATCAACTATGCAGAGAGGCCATGACAATTTGGCAGTGGGCGGAGTCCACGGGTCACTTTCTAATAGCAACGCACATCCCGGGGTCATCCAACGTCATAGCCGACAGGCTGAGCAGAGCAATTCTGTTACCGCACGAGTGGTCTCTAAAACAGTCAGTGGCGAAAAGGATTTTTCGCACGTGGGGCCAGCCTTCCTGCGACCTGTTTGCGTCTCCAATGAATGCCAAATGCAGGAGCTACTTTGCCCTATTACCCCCTCCAGGGGAAGTCCCCAGGGACACACTGGTTTACGATTGGCCCCCGGGACTCCTATACGCATTTCCCCCATTTCCTCTGATATCGAAGTTTCTCCAGAAAGCCAGGAACCTACACAGGACGATAATCCTCATTGCTCCATTCTGGCCTCGTCAAATTTGGTTTCCCTTCCTGAAAATTCACTGCATTCGGGGACCCTGGATTCTGGACCCAGAGCCAGATCTATTGACTCACTCGTCAGGGGTTCCCCATCCCGCGCTCCTGTCACTCCATCTAGCAGCTTGGCTGCTCCAAGTCCTAACTTAGCCAGGTCTGATCTCTTGTCACCAGCAGTCCAGGATATATTAGTGGCTTCGCATAAAGCTTCCACTACTAAAACATATACTAGCAAATCGAAACGGTTTGTATTCTGGGCGAATACACACCATGTTGATCCCTTTATAGCTCCTTTGAATAAGATATTAGAGTTCTTAACAGACTTATTTCATCAGGGTGCTTCTCCTGCTACTCTAAGAGTTCAATTGGCTGCCATTTCGAATTTCCATGTGGAAGAATGTGGAGCTCCTATTATGGCTCACAGACTTTGTAAAGCCTTTTTAAAAGGAGTTTTTCATATTAGACCACCGGTCAGATCTCCTACGTCACCTTGGAGTCTAAACTTGTTGCTATCTAAATTAATGTTGCCCCCTTTTGAACCTGCCTCTTCTTGCCCATTATTATTTTTGTCCTGGAAAACTCTCTTTCTGGTAGCCATTACTTCTGCTAGACGAGTGTCTGAACTTCAGGCTCTCTCCATCAAGCACCCTTATTTGATCTTTCACTCTGACAGAGTTTCTCTTCGAACCAATTCATCCTTCCTCCCTAAAGTGTGTTCTATTAACAATATTAATCAGTCCATTGAGTTACCCACTTTCTTCAAAAACCACTCCAACAAAATGGAGTATATGTTACACAAATTGGATGTTCACAGACAGCTAAGGTTTTATTTGGATAGAACAAAAGATCACAGGAAAACAGATCAACTCTTTGTGGCTTTTGCTGATAGCAGGAAAGGACTTGCAGTTACCAAAAGAACTCTTTCTAAGTGGTTAACGGATTGTATAATCTATGTCTATGATTCTGCAAATCAACCCCTTTTACACAAACCCAAAGGACATTCCACAAGATCAATATCTACGTCTTTGGCTCATGCAGCTCGCCTACCTCTGGATGCTATTTGTGCGGCTGCTACCTGGTCTAAGCCACATACATTTATTTCTCATTATAAAGTAGACAAGGTTTCTAGGGACAGGGCAACCTTTGGTTCCACTGTGCTCAAGAACGTCCTCCCGTGAGTTCCTCAGGATCAAGGAGCTAGGGACACTACCCATGTGTAAGAACAAACGGCGAGATTGAACACCATCACATATA